>NW_027040026.1:59203-121703 GCF_034236695.1 Oncorhynchus nerka | reverse complement strand
ACATAACTGTAAGGAATACGTCCTTGTTCTACCCCAGCTGGAATAAGTCAGACATAACTGTAAGGAATAAGTCCTTGTTCTACCCCAGCTGGCATAAGTCAGACATAACTGTAAGGAATAAGTCCTTGTTCTACCCCAGCTGGAATAAGTCAGACATAACTGTAAGGAATAAGTCCTTGTTCTACCCCAGCTGGCATAAGTCAGACATAACTGTAAGGAATAAGTCCTTGTTCTACCCCAGCTGGAATAAGTCCTTGTTCTACCCCAGCTGGAATAAGTCCTTGTTCTACCCCAGCTGGAATAAGTCCTTGTTCTACCCCAGCTGGAATAAGTCCTTGTTCTACCCCAGCTGGCATGAGAGGAATATTGACTTTGTTCTTGATGTTTTCGACAACAGGGGTAATGTTCTCACATGTGAACCATTTATAACATTGAAAGAGTTTCCAAAACCTTTCAGAGAGTTTATTTCTGTGATCAAAGCCGTTCCCATTGGTCTAACTACACGAATGAAAACTCATCTTAGCTTTGGTAATGATCAGTTTATAGTTTTTTGTTTGTTCCAGTATTTTCTCATTAATACCCGTGTTCTGTTTTGTATGATGTAAGAATGTAAATTGTTGATCTGTATTTTTATTTAATTTATAATAATAAATTAAATAAATATATATATAATAAATTAAATAAATTAAATAAATTAAAAATATTTGTATGTCTCTGAACACTACATGTGTACAACGTCGTCCAATATTTACATTTGACATATTCATCATCTCCAGCAGCTCCCCAACATCAATGTACTGTGTGTTAAAATGGCACGTTTCTATGTTTGTAGTAGAATATATATACCAATGTACTGTTTGTAGTAGAATATATATACCAATGTACTGTTTGTAGTAGAATATATATATCAATGTACTGTTTGTAGTAGAATATATATATATATATATATATCAATGTACTGTTTGTAGTAGAATATATATATATATATATATATCAATGTACTGTTTGTAGTAGAATATATATATCAATGTACTGTTTGTAGTAGAATATATATATATATATATATATCAATGTACTGTTTGTAGTAGAATATATATATCAATGTACTGTTTGTAGTAGAATATATATATCAATGTACTGTTTGTAGTAGAATATATATATATATATTTATCAATGTACTGTTTGTAGTAGAATATATATATATATATATATATCAATGTACTGTTTGTAGTAGAATATATATATATATATCAATGTACTGTGTGTTAAAATGGCACGTTTCTATATTTGTAGTAAAATATATATAAATATATATATATATATCAATGTACTGTTTGTAGTAGAATATATATATATATCAATGTACTGTTTGTAGTAGAATATATATATATATCAATGTACTGTTTGTAGTAGAATATATATATCAATATACTGTTTGTAGTAGAATATATATATATCAATGTACTGTTTGTAGTAGAATATATATATATATATCTATGTACTGTTTGTAGTAGAATATATATATATATATCAATGTACTGTTTGTAGTAGAATATATATATCAATATACTGTTTGTAGTAGAATATATATATATCAATGTACTGTTTGTAGTAGAATATATATATATATATATATATATCAATGTACTGTTTGTAGTAGAATATATATCAATATACTGTTTGTAGTAGAATATATATATATGAATGTACTGTTTGTAGTAGAATATATATATATATATCAATGTACTGTTTGTAGTAGAATATATATATATGAATGTACTGTTTGTAATATAATATATATATACCAATGTACTGTTTGTAGTAGAATATATATATATGAATGTACTGTTTGTAATATAATATATATATACCAATATACTGTTTGTAGTAGAATATATATCAATATACTGTTTGTAGTAGAATATATATATATGAATGTACTGTTTGTAATATAATATATATACCAATGTACTGTTTGTAGTAGAATATATATATATGAATGTACTGTTTGTAGTAGAATATATATACCAATATACTGTTTGTAGTAGAATATATATACCAATATACTGTTTGTTAAAATGGCACGTTTCTATATTTGTAGTAGAATATATTACAAACAGTACATTGATATATATATATTCTACTACAAACAGTATATTGATATATATATATTCTACTACAAACAGTACATTGATATATATATATTCTACTACAAACAGTACATTGATATATATATATTCTACTACAAACAGTACATTGATATATATATATTCTACTACAAACAGTACATTGGTATATATATATTCTACTACAAACAGTACATTGATATATATATATTCTACTACAAACAGTACATTGGTATATATATATTCTACTACAAACAGTACATTGATATATATATATTCTACTACAAACAGTACATTGGTATATATATTCTACTACAAACAGTACATTGGTATATATATTCTACTACAAACAGTACATTGGTATATATATTCTACTACAAACATAGAAACGTGCCATTTTAACCCACAGTACATTGATGTTGGGGAGCTGCTGGAGATGATGAATATGAAGATGTAAAACATGTAGTGTTCAGAGACAGACACACTTTCCCAAATTACACGATTAGAGGTCTATGGATCCTGGCCAAAAGTAGTGCACTAAATAGGGAGTGATTTTGGACACACGATGCACGTCCAGTTCATAGAGATTACATGTTGATGACTACAATAATATTCATTCATATCATGGCAACACAGACAGCAGTTAAATTATTTTCAGTGGATTTTTAAAACATTTTTACCTTCATTTAACTAGGCAAGTCATTTAAGAACAAATTCTTGTTTTCAATGACTGCCTAGAAAACAGGCTAATATTTCTTCCTTCTGCTACTGAGCAGTTTACAGGCAATTATGGGGACATCTGTCCTTAACAGCATTAGAGGGACAGCCAGACGGACGGACAGCCAGACAGACGGACAGCCAGACGGCATCTCGATGGTACTATAGAGCCCCATTGTGAGCACAGCTTCCTCTGCAGGCCTTTAACTATCAGTTAAATATAGTCTCAGTAAGAAAGGCACATACATTAATGAATACAGTTGGTTTAGGGAACACATTAACATTTACGTCATCTAGCAGATGCTCTTATCCAGAGCGATTTACAGAAGCAATTAGGGAAGGGACTCTTTTTTTAGTGGGGGGGGGCCAGTCGGGGTCTCAACTCACTGTTGACAGTTATAGTAATAGAATACACGAGGTAGAATTTCAACATTTTTATTGTGTATCAGTAGTCATTTAAATTAGCCCATGGCAGCAAAATGTTTTTGATTGGTAAATTAGTCTAGGGGTCAGCTATCCAAATTTGTAATACCGGTGGGGGCCCCTTGATCATCAGTCATCATATTGCAGACGCTTGCCTTAACCCTATGGCAAAATGTGTAGAATGGCAGGAAAATACATTTTAAAATGTTTAAATGTTTTGTCTTCACTGTTGAAAGGAGGGCGGCTAAAAATGTTTTGGTAAAAAGGTGTGACCCACGAGCCACTGCGGCCCCTCCTGATGAGTTCAGTCTTTACGTGGTCCCCATCCCCACCAAAGTTGCCCATCCCTGAATTAGGGAAAAGTGCCTTACTGGCTAAACAGAGGAAGCAGTATCGGAGGAGTCTCAAACACGGAGGAGGAAATTGGAGGCAACATGTAACTCTCCCGGGTAGTTGTATGCACCTGTTAGAGATACAAAACAACCCACAAAACAGTCTCTCTCTCGCCCTCTCACTTTATACATGCCAGCTAAAGTGGGTGGACAGACACAGACAACGGTCAGAAAACAACGGTCAGTCGTATCATAGCCTATTGAGGTCAATACAGGCTGTTGAGGGGGGGGGTGCGCAAAAGTAGGATCATTTAATTCTATATTACTTACATATCGCCTCAGTTTCTTCTCTGGTGGGGACTTTCTCAGCCAGCCTTGGAAGATGATTTCTCCTCCACCGCTCATGTTGAACAAACAACCGCTTCTTCAAAAAATCCTGTTCCGGTCTCTAAACCGCTACTGGTGTAATATACTTTCTTTAGTACATAACGGGTCCCGTCCAGTTATTTTAGTCAATGTGGAATGGTGCTATCGGTGCCGGACACTGTTTGGTGCAGTCTGCTGCCCATTTATCTCGTTGGTCTATAGCGCAAGCCCGGCTGGGAGAGAGAGGGGACGAGATGCTGCCTGACTGCTATTCGTCCTTGGTGTCACGCTCTGTCACCATAACGCACATAACCGAATCCCACCTCTAGCCGGTTCACGGAACCCGGAGCGCATCCACCGATCTCTCGTCCCTCTCTTATCCGGAGTTATTATGCGGTTGTGCTGGGCGGTTAACTAGCATCGATCCCGGCGAGCGGCGGGTGAACTCAACGGATCCCGGTGATGTAGGAAGTAGTGAAGGGTGTCTCTGCACTTTGTTTTCCAATTCACACCACGCCCACTGAACTACAGGGATGGGCTCCGGGCAAGTAGAGCCGCGTTGGGATGAACAGACAGGAGCTGCGCCTTGGCTTGACGCTTGCGCCTTGGCTTGACGCAGACACGGCTCTCTCTCTGATCAGCCCAGCGCTGCTGTTCTTGCCCGGAGTCCATTATGCGCTGAAGCAGTCAGACGCTACATAGTGTAGTATAAACGACACACCCACTGGTTGAATCAACAGCGTTTCCACGTCATTTCAACCCCCCAAAAATTCTACGTGACGATGTTGAATCAACGTGAACAACTGATTGGATTGAAAAACACATTTTACATCAACATGTGGAAATGTCATATTTTTCTCACTCAACTTTTAACTTAAATCCTGTGACATGTTTTTGTTGATTTCACGTTAATTCACTTTAGTTGACAACTCAACCAAATGTAAATCAGAACTAAATGTTGAACTGGTGTCCGTGCCCAGTGGGCAGAGGCAAATTAAATTGCGAACATGTAAACGGGAGTAAACTATAGCAGAAAGACAACGTGTTTACTTAGAGAAACCGTAATGTAAAAAATTGTCGGTGAATGGAAAGTATGATCTGAGCTGCAATTAATAAATATATAGGACAATTGGTTTCTTCCAACTTTTTATGCATGAAAGTCAAATTAATTAGTAGGCTAATATATGTTACTAAGATAAAATTAGATTCTACTTATAAGTTGAGTTGAGAAACTTGTGGGTTGATTAACTGCGAATCTTTCGTCAGTGACAGAAAGACAAAGATACAGGATACAGAAAATACAGGAGATTAAGAAATGAGGAAGAGGTGTGAAAACGCACCATCTAGTGGATAAAAGAGACACTACATAGCTTTGGTCCAGGTCCCGGTTTCCCAAAAGCATCTTAAGGCTAGGTTCATCTGGGCGTTAGTGCATTTCTCTACTAGTGAAGGAACGGGCACTAACGCCCCAGACCAGAACTACCATTCGTCTGGACACGATTACCTAAGAAGGGCCATCATCACATAACTACAGGAACTGGCTGTGAAGTCAAAAGTTAATCGTTCTTCAGCCTTGTTTCGTTATTATAATACAAACAGTGGTGACCTTGTCTGTGCATCTGAAGGACTCTTGGAAACAGCAAGTGACCTTGTCTGTGCACCTGAAGGACTCTTGGAAACAGTAGTGACCTTGTCTGTGCACCTGAAGGACTCTTGGAAACAGTAGTGACCTTGTCTGTGCACCTGAAGGACTCTTGGAAACAGTAGTGACCTTGTCTGTGCACCTGAAGGACTCTTGGAAACAGTAGTGACCTTGTCTGTGCACCTGAAGGACTCTTGGAAACAGTAGTGACCTTGTCTGTGCACCTGAAGGACTCTTGGAAACAGCAGTGACCTTGTCTGTGCACCTGAAGGACTCTTGGAAACAGTAGTGACCTTGTCTGTGCATCTGAAGGACTCTTGGAAACAGCAGTGACCTTGTCTGTGCATCTGACTCTTGGAAACAGTAGTGACCTTGTCTGTGCACCTGAAGGACTCTTGGAAACTGTACTAGACTCAATCAACAATACATTGGTCCAACCAACAATATATCGGCCCAATTTACATCAAATCAAATTTTATTTGTCACATACATGTTTAGCAGATGTTATTTGTGGGTGTAGCGAAATACATTTAAACATATTAGCAGTAGTTTGCAGCGCCCTCAGCTGCAACACTCGGCACCCCTACTTCCTGCAACACACTCGGCACCCCTACTTCCTGCAACACACTCGGCACCCCTACTTCCTGCAACACACTCGGTACCCTACTTCCTGCAACACACTCGGTACCCCTACTTCCTGCAACGCACTCGGCACCCCTACTTCCTGCAACGCACTCGGCACCCCTACTTCCTGCAACGCACTCGGCACCCCTACTTCCTGGAACCCACTCGGCACCCCTACTTCCTGCAACGCACTCGGCACCCCTACTTCCTGCAACGCACTCGGCACCCCTACTTCCTGCAACGCACTCGGCACCCCTACTTCCTGCAACACACTCGGTACCCCTACTTCCTGCAACACACTCGGCACCCCTGCAACACACTCGGCACCCCTACTTCCTGCAACACACTCGGCACCCCTACTTCCTGCAACACACTCGGCACCCTACTTCCCTGCAACACACTCGGTACCCCTACTTCCTGCAACACACTCGGCACCCCTGCAACACACTCGGCACCCCTGCAACACACTCGGCACCCCTGCAACACACTCGGCACCCCTACTTCCCGCGACTATGCATTTAAACACTATTTTTGACAGTTTCTTATATGAACAACAACAGACAACATTTGATCATTTTAACATTTTATAAATCAAAAAACAGTGACATCTTTACAAAAAGAATCATTTGACCATAGTGACAGATACATTGAGTGGACAAAACATTATGAACACCTGCTTTTTCCATGACATAGACAGACCAGGTGAATCCAGGTTATGATCCCTTATTGATGTCACTTGTTAAATCCACTTCAATCAGTGTAGATGAAGGGGAGGAGACATGTAGAGGAAGGGGAGGAGACATGTAGAGGAAGGGGAGGAGACATGTAGATGAAGGGGAGGAGACATGTAGATGAAGGGGAGGAGACATGTAGAGGAAGGGGAGGAGACATGTAGATGAAGGGGAGGGGACATGTAGATGAAGGGGAGGAGACATGTAGATGAAGGGGAGGAGACGGGTTAAAGAAGGATCTTTAAGCCTCGAGACAATAGAGACATGGATTGTGTCTGTGTGTGTGTGTCATTCAGAGGGTGAATGGGCAAGACTAAATATTTAAGTGCCTTTGAACGGGGGTATGGTAGTAGGTGCCAGGAGCACCGGTTTGTGTCAAGAACTGCAACGCTGCTGTGTTTTTCACACTCAACAGTTTCCTGTGTGTATCCAGAATGGTCCACCACCCAAAGGACATCCAGCTAGACAACAGTACAAAGAATTGGAGTCAACATGGGCCAGCATCCCTGTGGAACGCTTTCAACACCTTGTAGAATCAACATGGGCCAGCAACCCTGTGGAACGCTTTCAACACCTTGTAGAGTCAACATGGGCCAGCATCCCTGTGGAACACTTTCAACACCTTGTAGAGTCAACATGGGCCAGCATCCCTGTGGAACGCTTTAAAGACCTTGTAGAGTCAACATGGGCCAGCATCCCTGTGGAACGCTTTCGACACCTTGTAGAGTCCATACCCTGATGAATTGAGGCTGTTCTGAAGGCAAAGGGGGGGTGCAACTCAATATTAGGAAGGTGTTCTTAATGTTTGGTATCCTCAGTGTATAGTTTACAGAAGACAAGAGTGGGAGTATCTGGGGAATGGAATAACGTCTTTGATGTTGTCGACCCCCAGAACACACTGCAGGTAGCGCTCAAAGCCCATACCAAACCCACCGTGAGGGACAGAACCAAACCGCCTCAGATCCAAATACCTGGACAGACAGAATATAGTAGATTACAATATAACAGAATCAAACCGAGTAGAATAGAACAGAATAGAGTAGAATAGAACAGTGTAGAACAGAATAGAACAGTGTAGAGTAGAACAGAACAGTGTAGAGTAGAACAGAACAGTGTAGAGTAGAATAGAACAGAATAGAACAGTGTAGAGTAGAATAGAACAGTGTAGAGTAGAATAGAACAGAATAGAACAGAATAGAGTAGAATAGAACAGTGTAGAGTAGAACAGTGTAGAGTAGAACAGTGTAGAGTAGAATAGAACAGTGTAGAGTAGAACAGAACAGTGTAGAGTAGAATAGAACAGTGTAGAGTAGAATAGAACAGTGTAGAATAGAATAGAACAGTGTAGAGTAGAATAGAACAGTGTAGAGTAGAACAGTGTAGAGTAGAATAGAACAGAATAGAACAGTGTAGAGTAGAATAGAACAGAATAGAACAGTGTAGAGTAGAATAGAACAGTGTAGAGTAGAATAGAACAGAATAGAACAGTGTAGAGTAGAATAGAACAGTGTAGAGTAGAATAGAACATAATAGAGTAGAATAGAACAGTATAGAGTAGAATAGAACAGTGTAGAGTAGAATAGAACAGTGTAGAGTAGAATAGAACAGAACAGTGTAGAGTAGAATAGAACAGTGTAGAGTAGAATAGAACCGTGTAGAGTAGGATAGAACAGTGTAGAGTAGAATTGAACAGAATAGAACCGTGCAGGGTAGAATAGAACAGTGTAGAGTAGAATAGAACAGTGTAGAGTAGAATAGAACTTAATAGAACATTATAGAGTAGAATAGAACATAATAGAACAGTGTAGAGTAGAATAGAACAGAATAGAACAGTGTAGAGTAGAATAGAACAGAATAGATCAGTGTAGAGTAGAACAGAACAGTGTAGAGTAGAACAGAACAGTGTAGAGTAGAATAGAACAGTGTAGAGTAGATTAGAACAGAATAGAACATTATAGAGTAGAATAGAACATAATAGAACAGTGTAGAGTAGAATAGAACATAATAGAACAGTGTACAGTAGAATAGAATAGAACAGTGTAGAGTAGAATAGAACATAATAGAACAGTGTAGAGTAGAATATAACCGTGTAGAACAGTGTAGAGTAGAATAGAACAGAGTAGAGTAGAATATAACAGTGTAGAGTAGAATAGAACATAATAGAACAGTGTACAGTAGAATAGAATAGAACAGTGTAGAGTAGAATAGAACATAATAGAACAGTGTAGAGTAGAATAGAACCGTGTAGAACAGTGTAGAGTAGAATAGAACAGAGTAGAGTAGAATATAACAGTGTAGAGTAGAATAGAACAGTGTAGAGTAGAATAGAACAGTGTAGAGTAGAACAGAACAGTGTAGAGTAGAATAGAACAAAATAGAATAGTGTAGAGTAGAATAGAACAGTGTAGAGTAGATTAGAACAGAATAGAACATTATAGAGTAGAATAGAACATAATAGAACAGTGTAGAGTAGAATGGAACAGAATAGAACAGTGTAGAGTAGAATAGAACAGAATAGAACAGTGTAGAGTAGAATAGAATAGAACAGTGTACAGTAGAATAGAATAGAACAGTGTAGAGTAGAACACAACAGAATAGAACAGTGTAGAGTAGAATAGAACAGAATAGAACAGTGTAGAGTAGAATAGAACAGAATAGAACAGTGTAGAGTAGAATAGAACAGTGTAGAATAGAACAGTGTAGAGTAGAATAGAACAGTGTAGAGTAGAACAGAACAGTGTAGAGTAGAATAGAACAGTGTAGAGTAGATTAGAACAGAATAGAACATTATAGAGTAGAATAGAACATAATAGAACAGTGTAGAGTAGAATGGAACAGAATAGAACAGTGTAGAGTAGAATAGAATCGTGTAGAACAGTGTAGAGTAGAATAGAACAGAATAGAACAGTGTAGGGTAGAATAGAACAGTGTAGAATAGAACAGTGTAGAGTAGAATAGAACCGTGTAGAGTAGAACAGAACAGTGTAGAGTAGAACAGAACAGTGTAGAGTAGAATAGAACAGTGTAGAGTAGATTAGAACAGAATAGAGTAGAATAGAACATAATAGAACAGTGTAGAGTAGAATGGAACAGAATAGAACAGTGTAGAGTAGAATAGAACAGAATAGAACAGTGTAGAGTAGAACAGAATAGAACAGTGTAGAGTAGAACAGAATAGAAGTGTAGAGTAGAATAGAACAGAATAGAACAGTGTGGAGTAGAATAGAACAGAATAGAACATTATAGAATAGAATAGAACAGTGTAGAGTAGAACAGAACAGAGTAGAATAGAACAGTGTAGAGTAGAATAGAACAGTGTAGAGTAGAATAGAACTTAATAGAACATTATAGAGTAGAATAGAACATAATAGAACAGTGTAGAGTAGAATGGAACAGAATAGAACAGTGTAGAGTAGAATAGAACAGAATAGATCAGTGTAGAGTAGAACAGAATAGAACAGTGTAGAACAGAATAGAACAGTGTAGAGTAGAATAGAACATAATAGAACAGTGTACAGTAGAATATAATAGAAGAGTGTAGAGTAGAATAGAACATAATAGAACAGTGTACAGTAGAATAGAATAGAACAGTGTAGAGTAGAATAGAACATAATAGAACAGTGTAGAGTAGAACCGTGTAGAACAGTGTAGAGTAGAATAGAACAGAGTAGAGTAGAATATAACAGTGTAGAGTAGAATAGAACATAATAGAACAGTGTACAGTAGAATAGAATAGAACAGTGTAGAGTAGAATAGAACATAATAGAACAGTGTAGAGTAGAATAGAACCGTGTAGAACAGTGTAGAGTAGAATAGAACAGAGTAGAGTAGAATATAACAGTGTAGAGTAGAATAGAACAGTGTAGAGTAGAATAGAACAAAATAGAATAGTGTAGAGTAGAATAGAACAGTGTAGAGTAGATTAGAACAGAATAGAACATTATAGAGTAGAATAGAACATAATAGAACAGTGTAGAGTAGAATGGAACAGAATAGAACAGAATAGAACAGTGTAGAGTAGAATAGAATAGAACAGTGTAGAGTAGAATAGAATAGAACAGTGTACAGTAGAACACAACAGAATAGAACAGTGTATAGTAGAATAGAACAGAATAGAACAGTGTAGAGTAGAATAGAACAGAATAGAACAGTGTAGAGTAGAATAGAACAGTGTAGAATAGAACAGTGTAGAGTAGAATAGAACCGTGTAGAGTAGAACAGAACAGTGTAGAGTAGAACAGAACAGTGTAGAGTAGAATAGAACAGTGTAGAGTAGATTAGAACAGAATAGAGTAGAATAGAACATAATAGAACAGTGTAGAGTAGAATGGAACAGAATAGAACAGTGTAGAGTAGAATAGAATCGTGTAGAACAGTGTAGAGTAGAATAGAACAGAATAGAACAGTGTAGAGTAGAATAGAACAGTGTAGAATAGAACAGTGTAGAGTAGAATAGAACCGTGTAGAGTAGAACAGAACAGTGTAGAGTAGTACAGAACAGTGTAGAGTAGAATAGAACAATGTAGAGTAGATTAGAACAGAATAGAACATTATAGAGTAGAATAGAACATAATAGAACAGTGTAGAGTAGAATGGAACATAATAGAACAGTGTAGAGTAGAATAGAACAGAATAGAACAGTGTAGAGTAGAACAGTGTAGAGTAGAACAGAATAGAACAGTGTAGAGTAGAACAGAATAGAACAGTGTAGAGTAGAATAGAACAGAATAGAACAGTGTGGAGTAGAATAGAACAGAATAGAACATTATAGAATAGAATAGAACAGTGTAGAGTAGAACAGAACAGAGTAGAATAGAACAGTGTAGAGTAGAATAGAACAGTGTAGAGTAGAATATAACTTAATAGAACATTATAGAGTAGAATAGAACATAATAGAACAGTGTAGAGTAGAATGGAACAGAATAGAACAGTGTAGAGTAGAATAGAACAGAATAGATCAGTGTAGAGTAGAACAGAATAGAACAGTGTAGAACAGAATAGAACAGTGTAGAGTAGAATAGAACATAATAGAACAGTGTACAGTAGAATATAATAGAACAGTGTAGAGTAGAATAGAACATAATAGAACAGTGTAGAGTAGAATAGAACCGTGTAGAACAGTGTAGAGTAGAATAGAACAGAGTAGAGTAGAATATAACAGTGTAGAGTAGAATAGAACAGAATAGAACAGTGTAGAGTAGAATAGAACAGAATAGAACAGTGTAGAGTAGAATAGAACAGTGTAGAGTAGAACAGAACAGTGTAGAGTAGAACAGAACAGTGTAGAGTAGAATAGAACAAAATAGAATAGTGTAGAGTAGAATAGAACAGTGTAGAGTAGATTAGAACAGAATAGAACATTATAGAGTAGAATAGAACATAATAGAACAGTGTAGAGTAGAATAGAACAGAATAGAACAGTGTAGAGTAGAATATAACAGTGTAGAGTAGAATAGAATAGAACAGTGTACAGTAGAATAGAATAGAACAGTGTAGAGTAGAACACAACAGAATAGAACAGTGTAGAGTAGAATAGAACAGAATAGAACAGTGTAGAGTAGAAGAGAACCGTGTAGAACAGTGTAGAGTAGAATAGAACAGAATAGAACAGTGTAGAGTAGAATAGAACAGTGTAGAATAGAACAGTGTAGAGTAGAATAGAACCGTGTAGAGTAGAACAGAACAGTGTAGAGTAGAACAGAACAGTGTAGAGTAGAATAGAACAGTGTAGAGTAGATTAGAACAGAATAGAACATTATAGAGTAGAATAGAACATAATAGAACAGTGTAGAGTAGAATGGAACAGAATAGAACAGTGTAGATTAGAATAGAACAGAATAGAACAGTGTAGAGTAGAACAGAATAGAACAGTGTAGAGTAGAACAGAATAGAACAGTGTAGAGTAGAATAGAACAGAATAGAACAGTGTGGAGTAGAATAGAACAGAATAGAACATTATAGAATAGAATAGAACAGTGTAGAGTAGAACAGAACAGAGTAGAATAGAACAGTGTAGAGTAGAATAGAACAGTGTAGAGTAGAATAGAACAGTGTAGAGTAGATTAGAACAGAATAGAACATTATAGAGTAGAATAGAACTTAATAGAACATTATAGAGTAGAATAGAACATAATAGAACAGTGTAGAGTAGAATGGAACAGAATAGAACAGTGTAGAGTAGAATAGAACAGAATAGATCAGTGTAGAGTAGAACAGAATAGAACAGTGTAGAGAAGAATAGAACAGAATAGAACAGTGTAGAGTAGAATAGAACATAATAGAACAGTGTACAGTAGAATAGAATAGAACAGTGTAGAGTAGAATAGAACATAATAGAACAGTGTAGAGTAGAATAGAACCGTGTAGAACAGTGTAGAGTAGAATAGAACAGAGTAGAGTAGAATATAACAGTGTAGAGTAGAATAGAACAGAATAGAACAGTGTAGAGTAGAATAGAACAGTGTAGAGTAGAATAGAACAGAATAGAACAGTGTAGAGTAGAATAGAACAGTGTAGAGTAGAACAGAACAGTGTAGAGTAGAATAGAACAAAATAGAATAGTGTAGAGTAGAATAGAACAGTGTAGAGTAGATTAGAACAGAATAGAACATTATAGAGTAGAATAGAACATAATAGAACAGTGTAGAGTAGAATGGAACAGAATAGAACAGTGTAGAGTAGAATAGAACAGAATAGAACAGTGTAGAGTAGAATAGAACAGTGTAGAGTAGAATAGAATAGAACAGTGTACAGTAGAATAGAATAGAACAGTGTAGAGTAGAACACAACAGAATAGAACAGTGTAGAGTAGAATAGAACAGAATAGAACAGTGTAGAGTAGAATAGAACCGTGTAGAACAGTGTAGAGTAGAATAGAACAGAATAGAACCGTGTAGAGTAGAATAGAACCGTGTAGAGTAGAATAGAACCGTGTAGAGTAGAATAGAACCGTGTAGAGTAGAACAGAACAGTGTAGAGTAGAACAGAACAGTGTAGAGTAGATTAGAACAGAATAGAACATTATAGAGTAGAATAGAACATAATAGAACAGTGTAGAGTAGAACATAATAGAACAGTGTAGAGTAGAGTAGAACAGAATAGAACAGTGTAGAGTAGAACATAATAGAACAGTGTAGAGTAGAATAGAACAGAATAGAACAGAATAGAACAGTGTAGAGTAGAATAGAACAGAATAGAACAGTGTAGAGTAGAACAGTGTAGAGTATAACACAACAGAATAGAACAGTGTAGAGTAGAATAGAACAGAATAGAACAGTGTAGAGTAGAATAGAACCGTGTAGAACAGTGTAGAGTAGAATAGAACAGTGTAGAGTAGAATAGAACAGAACAGTGTAGAGTAGAATAGAACAGTGTAGAGTAGAATAGAACTTAATAGAACATTATAGAGTAGAATAGAACATAATAGAACAGTGTAGAGTAGAATGGAACAGAATAGAACAGTGTAGAGTAGAATAGAACAGAATAGATCAGTGTAGAGTAGAACAGAATAGAACAGTGTAGAACAGAATAGAACAGTGTAGAGTAGAATAGAACATAATAGAACAGTGTACAGTAGAATATAATAGAACAGTGTAGAGTAGAATAGAACATAATAGAACAGTGTACAGTAGAATAGAATAGAACAGTGTAGAGTAGAATAGAACATAATAGAACAGTGTAGAGTAGAACCGTGTAGAACAGTGTAGAGTAGAATAGAACAGAGTAGAGTAGAATATAACAGTGTAGAGTAGAATAGAACATAATAGAACAGTGTACAGTAGAATAGAATAGAACAGTGTAGAGTAGAATAGAACATAATAGAACAGTGTAGAGTAGAATAGAACCGTGTAGAACAGTGTAGAGTAGAATAGAACAGAGTAGAGTAGAATATAACAGTGTAGAGTAGAATAGAACAGTGTAGAGTAGAATAGAACAAAATAGAATAGTGTAGAGTAGAATAGAACAGTGTAGAGTAGATTAGAACAGAATAGAACATTATAGAGTAGAATAGAACATAATAGAACAGTGTAGAGTAGAATGGAACAGAATAGAACAGAATAGAACAGTGTAGAGTAGAATAGAATAGAACAGTGTAGAGTAGAATAGAATAGAACAGTGTACAGTAGAACACAACAGAATAGAACAGTGTATAGTAGAATAGAACAGAATAGAACAGTGTAGAGTAGAATAGAACAGAATAGAACAGTGTAGAGTAGAATAGAACAGTGTAGAATAGAACAGTGTAGAGTAGAATAGAACCGTGTAGAGTAGAACAGAACAGTGTAGAGTAGAACAGAACAGTGTAGAGTAGAATAGAACAGTGTAGAGTAGATTAGAACAGAATAGAACATTATAGAGTAGAATAGAACATAATAGAACAGTGTAGAGTAGAATGGAACAGAATAGAACAGTGTAGAGTAGAATAGAATCGTGTAGAACAGTGTAGAGTAGAATAGAACAGAATAGAACAGTGTAGAGTAGAATAGAACAGTGTAGAATAGAACAGTGTAGAGTAGAATAGAACCGTGTAGAGTAGTACAGAACAGTGTAGAGTAGAATAGAACAATGTAGAGTAGATTAGAACAGAATAGAACATTATAGAGTAGAATAGAACATAATAGAACAGTGTAGAGTAGAATGGAACATATTAGAACAGTGTAGAGTAGAATAGAACAGAATAGAACAGTGTAGAGTAGAACAGTGTAGAGTAGAACAGAATAGAACAGTGTAGAGTAGAACAGAATAGAACAGTGTAGAGTAGAATAGAACAGAATAGAACAGTGTGGAGTAGAATAGAACAGAATAGAACATTATAGAATAGAATAGAACAGTGTAGAGTAGAACAGAACAGAGTAGAATAGAACAGTGTAGAGTAGAATAGAACAGTGTAGAGTAGAATATAACTTAATAGAACATTATAGAGTAGAATAGAACATAATAGAACAGTGTAGAGTAGAATGGAACAGAATAGAACAGTGTAGAGTAGAATAGAACAGAATAGATCAGTGTAGAGTAGAACAGAATAGAACAGTGTAGAACAGAATAGAACAGTGTAGAGTAGAATAGAACATAATAGAACAGTGTACAGTAGAATATAATAGAACAGTGTAGAGTAGAATAGAACATAATAGAACAGTGTAGAGTAGAATAGAACCGTGTAGAACAGTGTAGAGTAGAATAGAACAGAGTAGAGTAGAATATAACAGTGTAGAGTAGAATAGAACAGAATAGAACAGTGTAGAGTAGAATAGAACAGAATAGAACAGTGTAGAGTAGAATAGAACAGTGTAGAGTAGAACAGAACAGTGTAGAGTAGAACAGAACAGTGTAGAGTAGAATAGAACAAAATAGAATAGTGTAGAGTAGAATAGAACAGTGTAGAGTAGATTAGAACAGAATAGAACATTATAGAGTAGAATAGAACATAATAGAACAGTGTAGAGTAGAATAGAACAGAATAGAACAGTGTAGAGTAGAATATAACAGTGTAGAGTAGAATAGAATAGAACAGTGTACAGTAGAATAGAATAGAACAGTGTAGAGTAGAACACAACAGAATAGAACAGTGTAGAGTAGAATAGAACAGAATAGAACAGTGTAGAGTAGAAGAGAACCGTGTAGAACAGTGTAGAGTAGAATAGAACAGAATAGAACAGTGTAGAGTAGAATAGAACAGTGTAGAATAGAACAGTGTAGAGTAGAATAGAACCGTGTAGAGTAGAACAGAACAGTGTAGAGTAGAACAGAACAGTGTAGAGTAGAATAGAACAGTGTAGAGTAGATTAGAACAGAATAGAACATTATAGAGTAGAATAGAACATAATAGAACAGTGTAGAGTAGAATGGAACAGAATAGAACAGTGTAGATTAGAATAGAACAGAATAGAACAGTGTAGAGTAGAACAGAATAGAACAGTGTAGAGTAGAACAGAATAGAACAGTGTAGAGTAGAATAGAACAGAATAGAACAGTGTGGAGTAGAATAGAACAGAATAGAACATTATAGAATAGAATAGAACAGTGTAGAGTAGAACAGAACAGAGTAGAATAGAACAGTGTAGAGTAGAATAGAACAGTGTAGAGTAGAATAGAACAGTGTAGAGTAGATTAGAACAGAATAGAACATTATAGAGTAGAATAGAACTTAATAGAACATTATAGAGTAGAATAGAACATAATAGAACAGTGTAGAGTAGAATGGAACAGAATAGAACAGTGTAGAGTAGAATAGATCAGTGTAGAGTAGAACAGAATAGAACAGTGTAGAGAAGAATAGAACAGAATAGAACAGTGTAGAGTAGAATAGAACATAATAGAACAGTGTACAGTAGAATAGAATAGAACAGTGTAGAGTAGAATAGAACATAATAGAACAGTGTAGAGTAGAATAGAACCGTGTAGAACAGTGTAGAGTAGAATAGAACAGAGTAGAGTAGAATATAACAGTGTAGAGTAGAATAGAACAGAATAGAACAGTGTAGAGTAGAATAGAACAGTGTAGAGTAGAATAGAACAGAATAGAACAGTGTAGAGTAGAATAGAACAGTGTAGAGTAGAACAGAACAGTGTAGAGTAGAATAGAACAAAATAGAATAGTGTAGAGTAGAATAGAACAGTGTAGAGTAGATTAGAACAGAATAGAACATTATAGAGTAGAATAGAACATAATAGAACAGTGTAGAGTAGAATGGAACAGAATAGAACAGTGTAGAGTAGAATAGAACAGAATAGAACAGTGTAGAGTAGAATAGAACAGTGTAGAGTAGAATAGAATAGAACAGTGTACAGTAGAATAGAATAGAACAGTGTAGAGTAGAACACAACAGAATAGAACAGTGTAGAGTAGAATAGAACAGAATAGAACAGTGTAGAGTAGAATAGAACCGTGTAGAACAGTGTAGAGTAGAATAGAACAGAATAGAACAGTGTAGAGTAGAATAGAACCGTGTAGAGTAGAATAGAACAGTGTAGAGTAGAATAGAACCGTGTAGAGTAGAACAGAACAGTGTAGAGTAGAACAGAACAGTGTAGAGTAGATTAGAACAGAATAGAACATTATAGAGTAGAATAGAACATAATAGAACAGTGTAGAGTAGAACATAATAGAACAGTGTAGAGTAGAGTAGAACAGAATAGAACAGTGTAGAGTAGAACATAATAGAACAGTGTAGAGTAGAATAGAACAGAATAGAACAGAATAGAACAGTGTAGAGTAGAATAGAACAGAATAGAACAGTGTAGAGTAGAACAGTGTAGAGTATAACACAACAGAATAGAACAGTGTAGAGTAGAATAGAACAGAATAGAACAGTGTAGAGTAGAATAGAACCGTGTAGAACAGTGTAGAGTAGAATAGAACAGTGTAGAGTAGAATAGAACAGAACAGTGTAGAGTAGAATAGAACAGAATAGAACAGTGTAGAGTAGAATAGAACAGTGTAGAGTAGAATAGAACAGAATAGAACAGTGTAGCGTAGAATAGAACAGTGTAGCGTAGAAGAGAACAGTGTAGAGTAGAATAGAACAGTGTAGAGTAGAACAGAATAGAACAGTGTAGAATAGAACAGTGTAGAGTAGAATAGAACATAATAGAGTAGAATAGAACAGTATAGAGTAGAATAGAACAGTGTAGAGTAGAATAGAACAGTGTAGAGTAGAATAGAACAGAATAGAACAGTGTAGAGTAGAATAGAACAAAATAGAATAGTGTAGAGTAGAATAGAACAGTGTAGAGTAGAATAGAACAGTGTAGAGTAGAATAGAACAGTGTAGAGTAGAATAGAACAGTGTAGAGTAGAATAGAACAGTGTAGAGTAGAATAGAACAGAACAGTGTAGAGTAGAATAGAACAGAATAGAACAGTGTAGAGTAGAACAGAATAGAACAGTGTAGATTAGAATAGAACTGTGTAGAGTAGAATAGAACAGTGTAGAGTAGAACAGAATAGAACAGTGTAGAGTAGAATAGAACAGAATAGATCAGTGTAGAGTAGAACAGAATAGAACAGTGTAGAGAAGAATAGAACAGAATAGAACAGTGTAGAGTAGAATAGAACATAATAGAACAGTGTACAGTAGAATAGAACATAATAGAACAGTGTAGAGTAGAATAGAACCGTGTAGAACAGTGTAGAGTAGAATAGAACAGAGTAGAGTAGAATATAACAGTGTAGAGTAGAATAGAACAGAATAGAACAGTGTAGAGTAGAATAGAACAGTGTAGAGTAGAATAGAACAGAATAGAACAGTGTAGAGTAGAATAGAACAGTGTAGAGTAGAACAGAACAGTGTAGAGTAGAATAGAACAAAATAGAATAGTGTAGAGTAGAATAGAACAGTGTAGAGTAGATTAGAACAGAATAGAACATTATAGAGTAGAATAGAACATAATAGAACAGTGTAGAGTAGAATGGAACAGAATAGAACAGTGTAGAGTAGAATAGAACAGTGTAGAGTAGAATAGAACAGTGTAGAGTAGAATAGAATAGAACAGTGTACAGTAGAATAGAATAGAACAGTGTAGAGTAGAACACAACAGAATAGAACAGTGTAGAGTAGAATAGAACAGAATAGAACAGTGTAGAGTAGAATAGAACCGTGTAGAACAGTGTAGAGTAGAATAGAACAGAATAGAACAGTGTAGAGTAGAATAGAACCGTGTAGAGTAGAATAGAACAGTGTAGAGTAGAATAGAACCGTGTAGAGTAGAACAGAACAGTGTAGAGTAGAACAGAACAGTGTAGAGTAGATTAGAACAGAATAGAACATTATAGAGTAGAATAGAACATAATAGAACAGTGTAGAGTAGAACATAATAGAACAGTGTAGAGTAGAGTAGAACAGAATAGAACAGTGTAGAGTAGAACATAATAGAACAGTGTAGAGTAGAATAGAACAGAATAGAACAGAATAGAACAGTGTAGAGTAGAATAGAACATAATAGAACAGTGTAGAGTAGAACAGTGTAGAGTATAACACAACAGAATAGAACAGTGTAGAGTAGAATAGAACAGAATAGAACAGTGTAGAGTAGAATAGAACCGTGTAGAACAGTGTAGAGTAGAATAGAACAGTGTAGAGTAGAATAGAACAGAACAGTGTAGAGTAGAATAGAACAGAATAGAACAGTGTAGAGTAGAATAGAACAGTGTAGAGTAGAATAGAACAGAATAGAACAGTGTAGCGTAGAATAGAACAGTGTAGCGTAGAATAGAACAGTGTAGAGTAGAATAGAACAGTGTAGAGTAGAACAGAATAGAACAGTGTAGAATAGAACAGTGTAGAGTAGAATAGAACATAATAGAGTAGAATAGAACAGTATAGAGTAGAATAGAACAGTGTAGAGTAGAATAGAACAGTGTAGAGTAGAATAGAACAGAATAGAACAGTGTAGAGTAGAATAGAACAAAATAGAATAGTGTAGAGTAGAATAGAACAGTGTAGAGTAGAATAGAACAGTGTAGAGTAGAATAGAACAGTGTAGAGTAGAATAGAACAGTGTAGAGTAGAATAGAACAGAATAGAACAGTGTAGAGTAGAACAGAATAGAACAGTGTAGATTAGAATAGAACAGTGTAGAGTAGAATATAACAGTGTAGAGTAGAACAGAATAGAACAGTGTAGAGTAGAATAGAACAGAATAGATCAGTGTAGAGTAGAACAGAATAGAACAGTGTAGAGAAGAATAGAACAGAATAGAACAGTGTAGAGTAGAATAGAACATAATAGAACAGTGTACAGTAGAATAGAATAGAACAGTGTAGAGTAGAATAGAACATAATAGAACAGTGTAGAGTAGAATATAACCGTGTAGAACAGTGTAGAGTAGAATAGAACAGAGTAGAGTAGAATATAACAGTGTAGAGTAGAATAGAACAGAATAGAACAGTGTAGAGTAGAATAGAACAGTGTAGAGTAGAATAGAACAGAATAGAACAGTGTAGAGTAGAATAGAACAGTGTAGAGTAGAACAGAACAGTGTAGAGTAGAATAGAACAAAATAGAATAGTGTAGAGTAGAATAGAACAGTGTAGAGTAGAATAGAACAGAATAGAACATTATAGAGTAGAATAGAACATAATAGAACAGTGTAGAGTAGAATGGGACAGAATAGAACAGTGTAGAGTAGAATAGAACAGAATAGAACAGTGTAGAGTAGAATAGAACAGTGTAGAGTAGAATAGAATAGAACAGTGTACAGTAGAATAGAATAGAACAGTGTAGAGTAGAACACAACAGAATAGAACAGTGTAGAGTAGAATAGAACAGAATAGAACAGTGTAGAGTAGAATAGAACCGTGTAGAACAGTGTAGAGTAGAATAGAACAGAATAGAACAGTGTAGAGTAGAATAGAACAGAATAGAACAGTGTAGAGTAGAATAGAACAGTGTAGAATAGAACAGTGTAGAGTAGAATAGAACCGTGTAGAGTAGAACAGAACAGTGTAGAGTAGAACAGAACAGTGTAGAGTAGATTAGAACAGAATAGAACATTATAGAGTAGAATAGAACATAATAGAACAGTGTAGAGTAGAGTAGAACAGAATAGAACAGTGTAGAATAGAACATAATAGAACAGTGTAGAGTAGAATAGAACAGAATAGAACAGTGTAGAGTAGAATAGAACAGAATAGAACAGTGTAGAGTAGAATAGAACAGAATAGAACAGTGTAGAGTAGAACAGTGTAGAGTATAACACAACAGAATAGAACAGTGTAGAGTAGAATAGAACAGAATAGAACAGAATAGAACAGTGTAGAGTAGAATAGAACCGTGTAGAACAGTGTAGAGTAGAATAGAACAGTGTAGAGTAGAATAGAACAGAACAGTGTAGAGTAGAATAGAACAGAATAGAACAGTGTAGAGTAGAATAGAACAGTGTAGAGTAGAATATAAATAATAGAACAGTGTAGAGTAGAATAGAACAGTGTAGAGTAGAATAGAACAGAATAGAACAGTGTAGCGTAGAATAGAACAGTGTAGCGTAGAATAGAACAGTGTAGAGTAGAATAGAACAGTGTAGAGTAGAATTTAACAGAATAGAACAGTGTAGCGTAGAATAGAACAGTGTAGAGTAGAATAGAACAGTGTAGAACAGAATAGAACAGTGTAGAGTAGAATAGAACAGTGTAGAGTAGAACAGAACAGTGTAGAGTAGAACAGAACAGTGTAGAGTAGAACAGAACAAAATAGAATAGTGTAGAGTAGAATAGAACAGTGTAGAGTAGAATAGAATAGAACATTATAGAGTAGAATAGAACATTATAGAGTAGAATAGAACAGTGTAGAGTAGAACAGAACAGTGTAGAGTAGAATAGAACAAAATAGAATAGTGTAGAGTAGAATAGAACAGTGTAGAGTAGAATAGAACAGTGTAGAGTAGAATAGAACAGTGTAGAGTAGAATAGAACAGAACAGTGTAGAGTAGAATAGAAACAGAATAGAACAGTGTAGAGTAGAACAGAATAGAACAGTGTAGAGTAGAATAGAACAGTGTAGAGTAGAACAGAATAGAACAGTGTAGAATAGAACAGTGTAGAGTAGAATAGAACAGTATAGAGTAGAATAGAACAGTGTAGAGTAGAATAGAACAGTGTAGAGTAGAATAGAACAGAACAGTGTAGAGTAGAACAGAATAGAACAGTGTAGATTAGAATAGAACAGTGTAGAGTAGAATAGAACAGTGTAGAGTAGAACAGAATAGAACAGTGTAGAATAGAACAGTGTAGAGTAGAATAGAACATAATAGAGTAGAATAGAACAGTATAGAGTAGAATAGAACAGTGTAGAGTAGAATAGAACAGAATAGAACAGTGTAGAGTAGAATAGAACAAAATAGAATAGTGTAGAGTAGAACAGTGTAGAGTAGAATAGAACAGAACAGTGTAGAGTAGAATAGAACAGAATAGAACAGTGTAGAATAGAACAGTGTAGAGTAGAATAGAACACAATAGAGTAGAATAGAACAGTATAGAGTAGAATAGAACAGTGTAGAGTAGAATAGAACAGAATTGAACAGTGTAGAGTAGAATAGAACAGTGTAGAGTAGAATAGAACCGTGTAGAGTAGGATAGAACAGTGTAGAGTAGAATTGAAAAGAATAGAACCGTGTAGAGTAGAATAGAACAGTGTAGAGTAGAATAGAACAGTGTAGAGTAGAATAGAACAGTGTAGAGTAGAACTTAATAGAACAGTGTAGAGTAGAATAGAACAGTGTAGAGTAGAATAGAACAGAATAGAACAGTGTAGAATAGAACAGAGTAGAACAGTGTAGAGTAGAATAGAACAGTGTAGAATAGAACAGAATAGAACAGTGTAGAGTAGAATAGAACAGTGTAGAGTAGAACAGAACAGTGTAGAGTAGAATAGAACAGAACATTATAGAGTAGAATAGAACAGTGTAGAGTAGAACAGAACAGTGTAGAGTAGAATAGAACAAAATAGAACAGTGTAGAGTAGAATAGAACAGTGTAGAGTAGAATAGAACAGTGTAGAGTAGAATAGAACAGAACAGTGTAGAGTAGAATAGAACAGAATAGAACAGTGTAGAGTAGAACAGAATAGAACAGTGTAGATTAGAATAGAACAGTGTAGAGTAGAATAGAACAGTGTAGAGTAGAACAGAATAGAACAGTGTAGAATAGAACAGTGTAGAGTAGAATAGAACATAATAGAGTAGAATAGAACATAATAGAGTAGAATAGAACAGTATAGAGTAGAATAGAACAGTGTAGAGTAGAATAGAACAGAACAGTGTAGAGTAGAATAGAACAGAATAGAACAGTGTAGAGTAGAACAGAATAGAACAGTGTAGATTAGAATAGAACAGTGTAGAGTAGAATAGAACAGTGTAGAGTAGAACTTAATAGAACAGTGTAGAGTAGAATAGAACAGAATAGAACAGTGTAGAGTAGAATAGAACAGAATAGAACAGTGTAGAGTAGAATAGAACAGAGTAGAACAGTGTAGAGTAGAATAGAACAGTGTAGAATAGAACAGAATAGAACAGTGTAGAGTAGAATAGAACAGTGTAGAGTAGAACAGAACAGTGTAGAGTAGAATAGAACAGTGTAGAGTAGAATAGAATAGAACATTATAGAGTAGAATAGAACAGTGTAGAGTAGAACAGAACAGTGTAGAGTAGAATAGAACAAAATAGAACAGTGTAGAGTAGAATAGAACAGTGTAGAGTAGAATAGAACAGTGTAGAGTAGAATAGAACAGAACAGTGTAGAGTAGAATAGAACAGAATAGAACAGTGTAGAGTAGAACAGAATAGAACAGTGTAGATTAGAATAGAACAGTGTAGAGTAGAATAGAACAGTGTAGAGTAGAATTTAACAGAATAGAACAGTGTAGCGTAGAATAGAACAGTGTAGAGTAGAATAGAACAGTGTAGAACAGAACAGAACAGTGTAGAGTAGAATAGAACAGAATAGAACAGTATAGAGTAGAATAGAACAGTGTAGAGTAGAACAGAACAGTGTAGAGTAGAATAGAACAAAATAGAATAGTGTAGAGTAGAATAGAACAGTGTAGAGTAGAATAGAATAGAACATTATAGAGTAGAATAGAACAGTGTAGAGTAGAACAGAACAGTGTAGAGTAGAATATAACAAAATAGAATAGTGTAGAGTAGAATAGAACAGTGTAGAGTAGAATAGAACAGTGTAGAGTAGAATAGAACAGTGTAGAGTAGAATAGAACAGAACAGTGTAGAGTAGAATAGAACAGAATAGAACAGTGTAGAGTAGAACAGAATAGAACAGTGTAGATTAGAATAGAACAGTGTAGAGTAGAATAGAACAGTGTAGAGTAGAACAGAATATAACAGTGTAGAATAGAACAGTGTAGAGTAGAATAGAACAGTATAGAGTAGAATAGAACAGTGTAGAGTAGAATAGAACAGTGTAGAGTAGAATAGAACAGAACAGTGTAGAGTAGAATAGAACAGAATAGAACAGTGTAGAGTAGAACAGTGTAGATTAGAATAGAACAGTGTAGAGTAGAATAGAACAGTGTAGAGTAGAACAGAATAGAACAGTGTAGAATAGAACATAATAGAGTAGAATAGAACAGTATAGAGTAGAATAGAACAGTGTAGAGTAGAATAGAACAGAATAGAACAGTGTAGAGTAGAATAGAACAAAATAGAATAGTGTAGAGTAGAACAGTGTAGAGTAGAATAGAACAGAACAGTGTAGAGTAGAATAGAACAGAATAGAACAGTGTAGAGTAGAATAGAACAGTGTAGAATAGAACAGTGTAGAGTAGAATAGAACCGTGTAGAGTAGAACAGAACAGTGTAGAGTAGAACAGAACAGTGTAGAGTAGAATAGAACAGTGTAGAGTAGATTAGAACAGAATAGAACATTATAGAGTAGAATAGAACATAATAGAACAGTGTAGAGTAGAATGGAACAGAATAGAACAGTGTAGATTAGAATAGAACAGAATAGAACAGTGTAGAGTAGAACAGAATAGAACAGTGTAGAGTAGAACAGAATAGAACAGTGTAGAGTAGAATAGAACAGAATAGAACAGTGTGGAGTAGAATAGAACAGAATAGAACATTATAGAATAGAATAGAACAGTGTAGAGTAGAACAGAACAGAGTAGAATAGAACAGTGTAGAGTAGAATAGAACAGTGTAGAGTAGAATAGAACAGTGTAGAGTAGATTAGAACAGAATAGAACATTATAGAGTAGAATAGAACTTAATAGAACATTATAGAGTAGAATAGAACATAATAGAACAGTGTAGAGTAGAATGGAAACAGAATAGAACAGTGTAGAGTAGAATAGATCAGTGTAGAGTAGAACAGAATAGAACAGTGTAGAGAAGAATAGAACAGAATAGAACAGTGTAGAGTAGAATAGAACATAATAGAACAGTGTACAGTAGAATAGAATAGAACAGTGTAGAGTAGAATAGAACATAATAGAACAGTGTAGAGTAGAATAGAACCGTGTAGAACAGTGTAGAGTAGAATAGAACAGAGCAGAGTAGAATATAACAGTGTAGAGTAGAATAGAACAGAATAGAACAGTGTAAAGTAGAATAGAACAGTGTAGAGTAGAATAGAACAGAATAGAACAGTGTAGAGTAGAATAGAACAGTGTAGAGTAGAACAGAACAGTGTAGAGTAGAATAGAACAAAATAGAATAGTGTAGAGTAGAATAGAACAGTGTAGAGTAGATTAGAACAGAATAGAACATTATAGAGTAGAATAGAACATAATAGAACAGTGTAGAGTAGAATGGAACAGAATAGAACAGTGTAGAGTAGAATAGAACAGAATAGAACAGTGTAGAGTAGAATAGAACAGTGTAGAGTAGAATAGAATAGAACAGTGTACAGTAGAATAGAATAGAACAGTGTAGAGTAGAACACAACAGAATAGAACAGTGTAGAGTAGAATAGAACAGAATAGAACAGTGTAGAGTAGAATAGAACCGTGTAGAGTAGAATAGAACAGTGTAGAGTAGAATAGAACCGTGTAGAGTAGAACAGAACAGTGTAGAGTAGAACAGAACAGTGTAGAGTAGATTAGAACAGAATAGAACATTATAGAGTAGAATAGAACATAATAGAACAGTGTAGAGTAGAACATAATAGAACAGTGTAGAGTAGAGTAGAACAGAATAGAACAGTGTAGAGTAGAACATAATAGAACAGTGTAGAGTAGAATAGAACAGAATAGAACAGAATAGAACAGTGTAGAGTAGAATAGAACAGAATAGAACAGTGTAGAGTAGAACAGTGTAGAGTATAACACAACAGAATAGAACAGTGTAGAGTAGAATAGAACAGAATAGAACAGTGTAGAGTAGAATAGAACCGTGTAGAACAGTGTAGAGTAGAATAGAACAGTGTAGAGTAGAATAGAACAGAACAGTGTAGAGTAGAATAGAACAGAATAGAACAGTGTAGAGTAGAATAGAACAGTGTAGAGTAGAATAGAACAGAATAGAACAGTGTAGCGTAGAATAGAACAGTGTAGCGTAGAAGAGAACAGTGTAGAGTAGAATAGAACAGTGTAGAGTAGAACAGAATAGAACAGTGTAGAATAGAACAGTGTAGAGTAGAATAGAAACATAATAGAGTAGAATAGAACAGTATAGAGTAGAATAGAACAGTGTAGAGTAGAATAGAACAGTGTAGAGTAGAATAGAACAGAATAGAACAGTGTAGAGTAGAATAGAACAAAATAGAATAGTGTAGAGTAGAATAGAACAGTGTAGAGTAGAATAGAACAGTGTAGAGTAGAATAGAACAGTGTAGAGTAGAATAGAACAGTGTAGAGTAGAATAGAACAGTGTAGAGTAGAATAGAACAGAACAGTGTAGAGTAGAATAGAACAGAATAGAACAGTGTAGAGTAGAACAGAATAGAACAGTGTAGATTAGAATAGAACTGTGTAGAGTAGAATAGAACAGTGTAGAGTAGAACAGAATAGAACAGTGTAGAGTAGAATAGAACAGAATAGATCAGTGTAGAGTAGAACAGAATAGAACAGTGTAGAGAAGAATAGAACAGAATAGAACAGTGTAGAGTAGAATAGAACATAATAGAACAGTGTACAGTAGAATAGAACATAATAGAACAGTGTAGAGTAGAATAGAACCGTGTAGAACAGTGTAGAGTAGAATAGAACAGAGTAGAGTAGAATATAACAGTGTAGAGTAGAATAGAACAGAATAGAACAGTGTAGAGTAGAATAGAACAGTGTAGAGTAGAATAGAACAGAATAGAACAGTGTAGAGTAGAATAGAACAGTGTAGAGTAGAACAGAACAGTGTAGAGTAGAATAGAACAAAATAGAATAGTGTAGAGTAGAATAGAACAGTGTAGAGTAGATTAGAACAGAATAGAACATTATAGAGTAGAATAGAACATAATAGAACAGTGTAGAGTAGAATGGAACAGAATAGAACAGTGTAGAGTAGAATAGAACAGTGTAGAGTAGAATAGAACAGTGTAGAGTAGAATAGAATAGAACAGTGTACAGTAGAATAGAATAGAACAGTGTAGAGTAGAACACAACAGAATAGAACAGTGTAGAGTAGAATAGAACAGAATAGAACAGTGTAGAGTAGAATAGAACCGTGTAGAACAGTGTAGAGTAGAATAGAACAGAATAGAACAGTGTAGAGTAGAATAGAACCGTGTAGAGTAGAATAGAACAGTGTAGAGTAGAATAGAACCGTGTAGAGTAGAACAGAACAGTGTAGAGTAGAACAGAACAGTGTAGAGTAGATTAGAACAGAATAGAACATTATAGAGTAGAATAGAACATAATAGAACAGTGTAGAGTAGAACATAATAGAACAGTGTAGAGTAGAGTAGAACAGAATAGAACAGTGTAGAGAGAACATAATAGAACAGTGTAGAGTAGAATAGAACAGAATAGAACAGAATAGAACAGTGTAGAGTAGAATAGAACATAATAGAACAGTGTAGAGTAGAACAGTGTAGAGTATAACACAACAGAATAGAACAGTGTAGAGTAGAATAGAACAGAATAGAACAGTGTAGAGTAGAATAGAACCGTAGAACAGTGTAGAGTAGAATAGAACAGTGTAGAGTAGAATAGAACAGAACAGTGTAGAGTAGAATAGAACAGAATAGAACAGTGTAGAGTAGAATAGAACAGTGTAGAGTAGAATAGAACAGAATAGAACAGTGTAGCGTAGAATAGAACAGTGTAGCGTAGAATAGAACAGTGTAGAGTAGAATAGAACAGTGTAGAGTAGAACAGAATAGAACAGTGTAGAATAGAACAGTGTAGAGTAGAATAGAACATAATAGAGTAGAATAGAACAGTATAGAGTAGAATAGAACAGTGTAGAGTAGAATAGAACAGTGTAGAGTAGAATAGAACAGAATAGAACAGTGTAGAGTAGAATAGAACAAAATAGAATAGTGTAGAGTAGAATAGAACAGTGTAGAGTAGAATAGAACAGTGTAGAGTAGAATAGAACAGTGTAGAGTAGAATAGAACAGTGTAGAGTAGAATAGAACAGAATAGAACAGTGTAGAGTAGAACAGAATAGAACAGTGTAGATTAGAATAGAACAGTGTAGAGTAGAATATAACAGTGTAGAGTAGAACAGAATAGAACAGTGTAGAGTAGAATAGAACAGAATAGATCAGTGTAGAGTAGAACAGAATAGAACAGTGTAGAGAAGAATAGAACAGAATAGAACAGTGTAGAGTAGAATAGAACATAATAGAACAGTGTACAGTAGAATAGAATAGAACAGTGTAGAGTAGAATAGAACATAATAGAACAGTGTAGAGTAGAATATAACCGTGTAGAACAGTGTAGAGTAGAATAGAACAGAGTAGAGTAGAATATAACAGTGTAGAGTAGAATAGAACAGAATAGAACAGTGTAGAGTAGAATAGAACAGTGTAGAGTAGAATAGAACAGAATAGAACAGTGTAGAGTAGAATAGAACAGTGTAGAGTAGAACAGAACAGTGTAGAGTAGAATAGAACAAAATAGAATAGTGTAGAGTAGAATAGAACAGTGTAGAGTAGAATAGAACAGAATAGAACATTATAGAGTAGAATAGAACATAATAGAACAGTGTAGAGTAGAATGGGACAGAATAGAACAGTGTAGAGTAGAATAGAACAGAATAGAACAGTGTAGAGTAGAATAGAACAGTGTAGAGTAGAATAGAATAGAACAGTGTACAGTAGAATAGAATAGAACAGTGTAGAGTAGAACACAACAGAATAGAACAGTGTAGAGTAGAATAGAACAGAATAGAACAGTGTAGAGTAGAATAGAACCGTGTAGAACAGTGTAGAGTAGAATAGAACAGAATAGAACAGTGTAGAGTAGAATAGAACAGAATAGAACAGTGTAGAGTAGAATAGAACAGTGTAGAATAGAACAGTGTAGAGTAGAATAGAACCGTGTAGAGTAGAACAGAACAGTGTAGAGTAGAACAGAACAGTGTAGAGTAGATTAGAACAGAATAGAACATTATAGAGTAGAATAGAACATAATAGAACAGTGTAGAGTAGAGTAGAACAGAATAGAACAGTGTAGAATAGAACATAATAGAACAGTGTAGAGTAGAATAGAACAGAATAGAACAGTGTAGAGTAGAATAGAACAGAATAGAACAGTGTAGAGTAGAATAGAACAGAATAGAACAGTGTAGAGTAGAACAGTGTAGAGTATAACACAACAGAATAGAACAGTGTAGAGTAGAATAGAACAGAATAGAACAGAATAGAACAGTGTAGAGTAGAATAGAACCGTGTAGAACAGTGTAGAGTAGAATAGAACAGTGTAGAGTAGAATAGAACAGAACAGTGTAGAGTAGAATAGAACAGAATAGAACAGTGTAGAGTAGAATAGAACAGTGTAGAGTAGAATATAACATAATAGAACAGTGTAGAGTAGAATAGAACAGTGTAGAGTAGAATAGAACAGAATAGAACAGTGTAGCGTAGAATAGAACAGTGTAGCGTAGAATAGAACAGTGTAGAGTAGAATAGAACAGTGTAGAGTAGAATTTAACAGAATAGAACAGTGTAGCGTAGAATAGAACAGTGTAGAGTAGAATAGAACAGTGTAGAACAGAATAGAACAGTGTAGAGTAGAATAGAACAGTGTAGAGTAGAACAGAACAGTGTAGAGTAGAACAGAACAGTGTAGAGTAGAACAGAACAAAATAGAATAGTGTAGAGTAGAATAGAACAGTGTAGAGTAGAATAGAATAGAACATTATAGAGTAGAATAGAACATTATAGAGTAGAATAGAACAGTGTAGAGTAGAACAGAACAGTGTAGAGTAGAATAGAACAAAATAGAATAGTGTAGAGTAGAATAGAACAGTGTAGAGTAGAATAGAACAGTGTAGAGTAGAATAGAACAGTGTAGAGTAGAATAGAACAGAACAGTGTAGAGTAGAATAGAACAGAATAGAACAGTGTAGAGTAGAACAGAATAGAACAGTGTAGAGTAGAATAGAACAGTGTAGAGTAGAACAGAATAGAACAGTGTAGAATAGAACAGTGTAGAGTAGAATAGAACAGTATAGAGTAGAATAGAACAGTGTAGAGTAGAATAGAACAGTGTAGAGTAGAATAGAACAGAACAGTGTAGAGTAGAACAGAATAGAACAGTGTAGATTAGAATAGAACAGTGTAGAGTAGAATAGAACAGTGTAGAGTAGAACAGAATAGAACAGTGTAGAATAGAACAGTGTAGAGTAGAATAGAACATAATAGAGTAGAATAGAACAGTATAGAGTAGAATAGAACAGTGTAGAGTAGAATAGAACAGAATAGAACAGTGTAGAGTAGAATAGAACAAAATAGAATAGTGTAGAGTAGAACAGTGTAGAGTAGAATAGAACAGAACAGTGTAGAGTAGAATAGAACAGAATAGAACAGTGTAGAATAGAACAGTGTAGAGTAGAATAGAACACAATAGAGTAGAATAGAACAGTATAGAGTAGAATAGAACAGTGTAGAGTAGAATAGAACAGAATTGAACAGTGTAGAGTAGAATAGAACAGTGTAGAGTAGAATAGAACCGTGTAGAGTAGGATAGAACAGTGTAGAGTAGAATTGAAAAGAATAGAACCGTGTAGAGTAGAATAGAACAGTGTAGAGTAGAATAGAACAGTGTAGAGTAGAATAGAACAGTGTAGAGTAGAACTTAATAGAACAGTGTAGAGTAGAATAGAACAGTGTAGAGTAGAATAGAACAGAATAGAACAGTGTAGAATAGAACAGAGTAGAACAGTGTAGAGTAGAATAGAACAGTGTAGAATAGAAACAGAATAGAACAGTGTAGAGTAGAATAGAACAGTGTAGAGTAGAACAGAACAGTGTAGAGTAGAATAGAACAGAACATTATAGAGTAGAATAGAACAGTGTAGAGTAGAACAGAACAGTGTAGAGTAGAATAGAACAAAATAGAACAGTGTAGAGTAGAATAGAACAGTGTAGAGTAGAATAGAACAGTGTAGAGTAGAATAGAACAGAACAGTGTAGAGTAGAATAGAACAGAATAGAACAGTGTAGAGTAGAACAGAATAGAACAGTGTAGATTAGAATAGAACAGTGTAGAGTAGAATAGAACAGTGTAGAGTAGAACAGAATAGAACAGTGTAGAATAGAACAGTGTAGAGTAGAATAGAACATAATAGAGTAGAATAGAACATAATAGAGTAGAATAGAACAGTATAGAGTAGAATAGAACAGTGTAGAGTAGAATAGAACAGAACAGTGTAGAGTAGAATAGAACAGAATAGAACAGTGTAGAGTAGAACAGAATAGAACAGTGTAGATTAGAATAGAACAGTGTAGAGTAGAATAGAACAGTGTAGAGTAGAACTTAATAGAACAGTGTAGAGTAGAATAGAACAGAATAGAACAGTGTAGAGTAGAATAGAACAGAATAGAACAGTGTAGAGTAGAATAGAACAGAGTAGAACAGTGTAGAGTAGAATAGAACAGTGTAGAATAGAACAGAATAGAACAGTGTAGAGTAGAATAGAACAGTGTAGAGTAGAACAGAACAGTGTAGAGTAGAATAGAACAGTGTAGAGTAGAATAGAATAGAACATTATAGAGTAGAATAGAACAGTGTAGAGTAGAACAGAACAGTGTAGAGTAGAATAGAACAAAATAGAACAGTGTAGAGTAGAATAGAACAGTGTAGAGTAGAATAGAACAGTGTAGAGTAGAATAGAACAGAACAGTGTAGAGTAGAATAGAACAGAATAGAACAGTGTAGAGTAGAACAGAATAGAACAGTGTAGATTAGAATAGAACAGTGTAGAGTAGAATAGAACAGTGTAGAGTAGAATTTAACAGAATAGAACAGTGTAGCGTAGAATAGAACAGTGTAGAGTAGAATAGAACAGTGTAGAACAGAACAGAACAGTGTAGAGTAGAATAGAACAGAATAGAACAGTATAGAGTAGAATAGAACAGTGTAGAGTAGAACAGAACAGTGTAGAGTAGAATAGAACAAAATAGAATAGTGTAGAGTAGAATAGAACAGTGTAGAGTAGAATAGAATAGAACATTATAGAGTAGAATAGAACAGTGTAGAGTAGAACAGAACAGTGTAGAGTAGAATATAACAAAATAGAATAGTGTAGAGTAGAATAGAACAGTGTAGAGTAGAATAGAACAGTGTAGAGTAGAATAGAACAGTGTAGAGTAGAATAGAACAGAACAGTGTAGAGTAGAATAGAACAGAATAGAACAGTGTAGAGTAGAACAGAATAGAACAGTGTAGATTAGAATAGAACAGTGTAGAGTAGAATAGAACAGTGTAGAGTAGAACAGAATATAACAGTGTAGAATAGAACAGTGTAGAGTAGAATAGAACAGTATAGAGTAGAATAGAACAGTGTAGAGTAGAATAGAACAGTGTAGAGTAGAATAGAACAGAACAGTGTAGAGTAGAATAGAACAGAATAGAACAGTGTAGAGTAGAACAGTGTAGATTAGAATAGAACAGTGTAGAGTAGAATAGAACAGTGTAGAGTAGAACAGAATAGAACAGTGTAGAATAGAACATAATAGAGTAGAATAGAACAGTATAGAGTAGAATAGAACAGTGTAGAGTAGAATAGAACAGAATAGAACAGTGTAGAGTAGAATAGAACAAAATAGAATAGTGTAGAGTAGAACAGTGTAGAGTAGAATAGAACAGAACAGTGTAGAGTAGAATAGAACAGAATAGAACAGTGTAGAGTAGAACAGAATAGAACAGTGTAGATTAGAATAGAACAGTGTAGAGTAGAATAGAACAGTGTAGAGTAGAACAGAATAGAACAGTGTAGAATAGAACAGTGTAGAGTAGAATAGAACATAATAGAGTAGAATAGAACAGTATAGAGTAGAATAGAACAGTGTAGAGTAGAATAGAACAGAATTGAACAGTGTAGAGTAGAATAGAACAGTGTAGAGTAGAATAGAACCGTGTAGAGTAGGATAGAACAGTGTAGAGTAGAATTGAAAAGAATAGAACCGTGTAGAGTAGAATAGAACAGTGTAGAGTAGAATAGAACAGTGTAGAGTAGAACTTAATAGAACAGTGTAGAGTAGAACTTAATAGAACAGTGTAGAGTAGAATAGAACAGTGTAGAGTAGAATAGAACAGAATAGAACAGTGTAGAGTAGAATAGAACAGAATAGAACAGTGTAGAGTAGAATAGAACAGAGTAGAACAGTGTAGAGTAGAATAGAACAGTGTAGAATAGAACAGAATAGAAAAGTGTAGAGTAGAATAGAACAGTGTAGAGTAGAACAGAACAGTGTAGAGTAGAATAGAACAGTGTAGAGTAGAATAGAATAGAACATTATAGAGTAGAATAGAACAGTGTAGAGTAGAACAGAACAGTGTAGAGTAGAATAGAACAAAATAGAACAGTGTAGAGTAGAATAGAACAGTGTAGAGTAGAATAGAACAGTGTAGAGTAGAATAGAACAGTGTAGAGTAGAATAGAACAGAATAGAACAGTGTAGAGTAGAACAGAATAGAACAGTGTAGATTAGAATAGAACAGTGTAGAGTAGAATAGAACAGTGTAGAGTAGAACAGAATAGAACAGTGTAGAATAGAACAGTGTAGAGTAGAATAGAACATAATAGAGTAGAATAGAACAGTATAGAGTAGAATAGAACAGTGTAGAGTAGAATAGAACAGAACAGTGTAGAGTAGAATAGAACAGAATAGAACAGTGTAGAGTAGAACAGAATAGAACAGTGTAGATTAGAATAGAACAGTGTAGAGTAGAATAGAACAGTGTAGAGTAGAATAGAACAGTGTAGAGTAGAATAGAACAGAATAGAACAGTGTAGAGTAGAATAGAACAGAGTAGAACAGTGTAGAGTAGAATAGAACAGTGTAGAATAGAACAGAATAGAACAGTGTAGAGTAGAATAGAACAGTGTAGAGTAGAACAGAACAGTGTAGAGTAGAATAGAACAAAATAGAACAGTGTAGAGTAGAATAGAACAGTGTAGAGTAGAATAGAACAGAATAGAACAGTGTAGAGTAGAATAGAACAGAATAGAACAGTGTAGAGTAGAATAGAACAGAGTAGAACAGTGTAGAGTAGAATAGAACAGTGTAGAATAGAACAGAATAGAACAGTGTAGAGTATAATAGAACAGTGTAGAGTAGAACAGAACAGTGTAGAGTAGAATAGAACAGTGTAGAGTAGAATAGAATAGAACATTATAGAGTAGAATAGAACAGTGTAGAGTAGAACAGAACAGTGTAGAGTAGAATAGAACAAAATAGAACAGTGTAGAGTAGAATAGAACAGTGTAGAGTAGAATAGAACAGTGTAGAGTAGAATAGAACAGAACAGTGTAGAACAGAATAGAACAGTGTAGAGTAGAACAGAATAGAACAGTGTAGATTAGAATAGAACAGTGTAGAGTAGAATAGAACAGTGTAGAGTAGAACAGAATAGAACAGTGTAGAATAGAACAGTGTAGAGTAGAATAGAACATAATAGAGTAGAATAGAACAGTATAGAGTAGAATAGAACAGTGTAGAGTAGAATAGAACAGAATTGAACAGTGTAGAGTAGAATAGAACAGTGTAGAGTAGAATAGAACCGTGTAGAGTAGGATAGAACAGTGTAGAGTAGAATTGAAAAGAATAGAACCGTGTAGAGTAGAATAGAACAGTGTAGAGTAGAATAGAACAGTGTAGAGTAGAATAGAACAGTGTAGAGTAGAACTTAATAGAACAGTGTAGAGTAGAATAGAACAGTGTAGAGTAGAATAGAACAGAATAGAACAGTGTAGAGTAGAATAGAACAGAATAGAACAGTGTAGAGTAGAATAGAACAGAGTAGAACAGTGTAGAGTAGAATAGAACAGTGTAGAATAGAACAGAATAGAACAGTGTAGAGTAGAATAGAACAGTGTAGAGTAGAACAGAACAGTGTAGAGTAGAATAGAACAGTGTAGAGTAGAATAGAACAGAATAGAACAGTGTAGAGTAGAATAGAACAGTGTAGAATAGAACAGAATAGAACAGTGTAGAGTAGAACAGAACAGTGTAGAATAGAACAGTGTATAGTAGAATAGAACAGTGTAGAGTAGAATAGAACAGAATAGAACATTATAGAGTAGAATAGAACATAATAGAACAGTGTAGAGTAGAATGGAACAGAATAGAACAGTGTAGAGTAGAATAGAACAGTGTATAGTAGAATAGAATAGAACAGTGTAGAGTAGAATAGAACAGTGTAGAGTAGAACACAACAGAATAGAACAGTGTAGAGTAGAATAGAACAGAATAGAACAGTGTAGAGTAGAATAGAACCGTGTAGAACAGTGTAGAGTAGAATAGAACAGTGTAGAGTAGAATAGAACAGAACAGTGTAGAGTAGAATAGAACAGAATAGAACAGTGTAGAGTAGAATAGAACAGTGTAGAGTAGAATAGAACATAATAGAACAGTGTAGAGTAGAATAGAACAGTGTAGAGTAGAATAGAACAGAATAGAACAGTGTAGGGTAGAATAGAACAGAATAGAACAGTGTAGAGTAGAATAGAACAGAATAGAACAGTGTAGAGTAGAATAGAACAGTGTATAGTAGAATAGAATAGAACAGTGTAGAGTAGAATAGAACAGTGTAGAGTAGAACACAACAGAATAGAACAGTGTAGAGTAGAATAGAACAGAATAGAACAGTGTAGAGTAGAATAGAACCGTGTAGAACAGTGTAGAGTAGAATAGAACAGTGTAGAGTAGAATAGAACAGAACAGTGTAGAGTAGAATAGAACAGAATAGAACAGTGTAGAGTAGAATAGAACAGTGTAGAGTAGAATAGAACATAATAGAACAGTGTAGAGTAGAATAGAACAGTGTAGAGTAGAATAGAACAGAATAGAACAGTGTAGGGTAGAATAGAACAGTGTAGAGTAGAATAGAACAGTGTAGAGTAGAACTTAATAGAACAGTGTAGAGTAGAATAGAACAGTGTAGAGTAGAATAGAACAGAATAGAACAGTGTAGAGTAGAATAGAACAGAATAGAACAGTGTAGAGTAGAATAGAACAGTGTAGAGTAGAATAGAACAGTGTAGAGTAGAATAGAACAGAACAGTGTAGAACAGAATAGAACAGTGTAGAGTAGAACAGAATAGAACAGTGTAGATTAGAATAGAACAGTGTAGAGTAGAACAGAATAGAACAGTGTAGAATAGAACAGTGTAGAGTAGAATAGAACATAATAGAGTAGAATAGAACAGTATAGAGTAGAATAGAACAGTGTAGAGTAGAATAGAACAGAATTGAACAGTGTAGAGTAGAATAGAACAGTGTAGAGTAGAATAGAACCGTGTAGAGTAGGATAGAACAGTGTAGAGTAGAATTGAAAAGAATAGAACCGTGTAGAGTAGAATAGAACAGTGTAGAGTAGAATAGAACAGTGTAGAGTAGAATAGAACAGTGTAGAGTAGAACTTAATAGAACAGTGTAGAGTAGAATAGAACAGTGTAGAGTAGAATAGAACAGAATAGAACAGTGTAGAGTAGAATAGAACAGAATAGAACAGTGTAGAGTAGAATAGAACAGAGTAGAACAGTGTAGAGTAGAATAGAACAGTGTAGAATAGAACAGAATAGAACAGTGTAGAGTAGAATAGAACAGTGTAGAGTAGAACAGAACAGTGTAGAGTAGAATAGAACAGTGTAGAGTAGAATAGAACAGAATAGAACAGTGTAGAGTAGAATAGAACAGTGTAGAATAGAACAGAATAGAACAGTGTAGAGTAGAACAGAACAGTGTAGAATAGAACAGTGTATAGTAGAATAGAACAGTGTAGAGTAGAATAGAACAGAATAGAACATTATAGAGTAGAATAGAACATAATAGAACAGTGTAGAGTAGAATGGAACAGAATAGAACAGTGTAGAGTAGAATAGAACAGTGTATAGTAGAATAGAATAGAACAGTGTAGAGTAGAATAGAACAGTGTAGAGTAGAACACAACAGAATAGAACAGTGTAGAGTAGAATAGAACAGAATAGAACAGTGTAGAGTAGAATAGAACCGTAGAACAGTGTAGAGTAGAATAGAACAGTGTAGAGTAGAATAGAACAGAACAGTGTAGAGTAGAATAGAACAGAATAGAACAGTGTAGAGTAGAATAGAACAGTGTAGAGTAGAATAGAACATAATAGAACAGTGTAGAGTAGAATAGAACAGTGTAGAGTAGAATAGAACAGAATAGAACAGTGTAGGGTAGAATAGAACAGAATAGAACAGTGTAGAGTAGAATAGAACAGAATAGAACAGTGTAGAGTAGAATAGAACAGTGTATAGTAGAATAGAATAGAACAGTGTAGAGTAGAATAGAACAGTGTAGAGTAGAACACAACAGAATAGAACAGTGTAGAGTAGAATAGAACAGAATAGAACAGTGTAGAGTAGAATAGAACCGTGTAGAACAGTGTAGAGTAGAATAGAACAGTGTAGAGTAGAATAGAACAGAACAGTGTAGAGTAGAATAGAACAGAATAGAACAGTGTAGAGTAGAATAGAACAGTGTAGAGTAGAATAGAACATAATAGAACAGTGTAGAGTAGAATAGAACAGTGTAGAGTAGAATAGAACAGAATAGAACAGTGTAGGGTAGAATAGAACAGTGTAGAGTAGAATAGAACAGTGTAGAGTAGAACTTAATAGAACAGTGTAGAGTAGAATAGAACAGTGTAGAGTAGAATAGAACAGAATAGAACAGTGTAGAGTAGAATAGAACAGAATAGAACAGTGTAGAGTAGAATAGAACAGTGTAGAATAGAACAGAATAGAACAGTGTAGGGTAGAATAGAACAGTGTAGAGTAGAACTTAATAGAACAGTGTAGAGTAGAATAGAACAGTGTAGAGTAGAATAGAACAGAATAGAACAGTGTAGAGTAGAATAGAACAGAATAGAACAGTGTAGAATAGAACAGAACAGTGTAGAGTAGAACAGAACAGTGTAGAGTAGAACAGAACAGTGTAGAGTAGAATAGAACAGTGTAGAGTAGAATAGAACAGAATAGAACAGAATAGAACAGTGTAGAGTAGAACAGAACAGTGTAGAGTAGAATAGAACACAATAGAACATTATAGAGTAGAATGGAACAGTGTAGCGTAGAATAGAACAGTGTAGAGTAGAATAGAACAGTGTAGAGTAGAATTTAACAGAATAGAACAGTGTAGCGTAGAATAGAACAGTGTAGAGTAGAACAGTGTAGAACAGAACAGTGTAGAATAGAACAGAATAGAACAGTGTAGAGTAGAACAGAACAGTGTAGAGTAGAATAGAACAGAATAGAACAGTGTAGAGTAGAATAGAACAGTGTAGAGTAGAATAGAACCATGTAGAACAGTGTAGAGTAGAATATAACAGTGTAGAGTAGAATAGAATAGAACAGAACAGTGTAGAGTAGAATAGAACAGTGTAGAGTAAAATAGAACAGAATAGAACAGTGTATAGTAGAATATAACAGTGTAGAGTAGAATAGAACAGTGTAGAGTAGAATAGAACAGAATAGAACAGTATAGAATAGAACAGTGTAGAGTAGAACACAACAGAATAGAACAGTATAGAAGAATAGAACAGTGCAGAGTAGAATAGAACAGTGTAGAGTAGAATAGAACAGACTAGTGTAGAGTAGAATAGAACAGTGTAGAGTAGAATAGAACAGAATAGAACAGTGTAGAGTAGAATAGAACAGTGTAGAGTAGAATAGAACAGAATAGAACAGTGTAGAGTAGAATAGAACAGAATAGAAGTGTAGAGTAGAATAGAACAGAATAGAACAGTGTAGAGTAGAATAGAACAGAATAGAACAGTGTAGAGTAGAATAGAACAGTGTAGAGTAGAATAGAACAGTGTAGAGTAGAATAGAACAGAGTAGAACAGCATAGAACAGAATATAACAGTGTAGAGTAGAATAGAACAGTGTAGAGTTGAACACAACAGAATAGAACAGTGTAGAGTAGAATAGAACAGAATAGAATAGAACAGTGTAGAGTATAACACAACAGAATAGAACAGTATAGAATAGAACAGTGTAGAGTAGAATAGAACAGTGTAGAGTAGAATAGAACAGTGTAGAGTAGAACACAACCGAATAGAACAGTATAGAACAGTGTAGAGTAGAATAGAACAGTGTAGAGTAGAATAGAACAGTGTAGAGTAGAATAGAACAGTATAGAATAGAACAGTGTAGAGTAGAATAGAACCGTATAGAATAGAACAGTGTAAAGTAGAATAGAACAGTATAGAATAGAACAGTGTAGAGTAGAATAGAACAGTGTAGAATAGAACACAACAGAATAGAACAGTATAGAATAGAACAGTATAGAGTAGAATAGAACAGAATAGAACAGTGTAGAATAGAATAGAACAGTGTAGAGTAGAATAGAACAGTGTAGAGTAGAATAGAACAGAACAGTGTAGAATAGAATAGAACAGTGTAGAGTAGAATAGAACAGTGTAGAGTAGAATAGAACAGAATAGAACAGTGTAGAGTAGAATAGAACAGTGTAGAGTAGAATGGAACCGTATAGAATAGAAGAGAACAGTGTCGAGTAGAATAGAACCGTATAGAATAGAATAGAACAGTGTAGAGTAGAATAGAACAGTGTAGAATAGAACACAACAAAACAGTATAGAACAGTATAGAATAGAACAGTGTAGAGTAGAACACAACCGAATAGAACAGTATAGAACAGTGTAGAGTAGAATAGAACAGTGTAGAGTAGAATAGAACAGAATAGAACAGTGTAGAGTAGAACAGAACAGTATAGAATAGAACAGTGTAGAGTAGAATAGAACAGTGTAGAGTAGAATAGAACCATATAGAATAGAACAGTGTAAAGTAGAATAGAACAGTATAGAATAGAACAGTGTAGAGAAGAATAGAACAGTGTAGAGTAGAACACAACAGAATAGAACAGTATAGAATAGAACAGTATAGAGTAGAACAGAATAGAACAGTGTAGAATAGAATAGAACAGTGTAGAGTAGAATAGAACAGTGTAGAGTAGAATAGAACAGTGTAGAGTAGAATAGAACAGAACAGTGTAGAATAGAATAGAACAGTGTAGAGTAGAATAGAACAGTGTAGAGTAGAATAGAACAGTGTAGAGTAGAATAGAACAGAATAGAACAGTGTAGAGTAGAATAGAACAGTGTAGAGTAGAATAGAACCGTATAGAATAGAATAGAACAGTGTAGAGTAGAACACAACAGAATAGAACAGTATAGAACAGTGTAGAGTAGAATATAACAGCTCCTTTCCTGAGGACGGCTCACCTCTCACAGTTCTGGGCGACTTTAACCTCCCCACGTCTACCTTTGACTCATTCCTCTCTGCCTCCTTCTTTCCACTCCTCCTCTTTTGACCTCACCCTCTCACCTTCCCCCCCTACTCACAAGGCAGGAAATACGCTCAACCTCATCTTTACTAGATGCTGTTCTTCCACTAACCTCATTGCAACTCCCCTCCAAGTCTCCGACCACTACCTTGTATCCTTCTCCCTCTCGCTCTCATCCAACACTTCCCACACTGCCCCTACTCGGATGGTATCGCGCCGTCCCAACCTTCGCTCTCTCTCCCCCGCTACTCTCTCCTCTTCCATCCTATCATCTCTTCCCTCTGCTCAAACCTTCTCCAACCTATCTCCTGATTCTGCCTCCTCAACCCTCCTCTCCTCCCTTTCTGCATCCTTTGACTCTCTATGTCCCCTATCCTCCAGGCCGGCTCGGTCCTCCCCCTCCCGCTCCGTGGCTCGACGACTCATTGCGAGCTCACAGAACAGGGCTCCGGGCAGCCGAGCGGAAATGGAGGAAAACTCGCCTCCCTGCGGACCTGACATCCTTTCACTCCCTCCTCTCTACATTTTCCTCTTCTCTCTCTGCTGCTAAAGCCACTTTCTACCACTCTAAATTCCAAGCATCTGCCTCTAACCCTAGGAAGCTCTTTGCAACCTTCTCCTCCCTCCTGAATCCTCCTTCCCCTCCCCCCCTCCTCCCTCTCTGCAGATGACTTCGTCAACCATTTTGAAAAGAAGGTCGACGACATCCGATCCTCGTTTGCTAAGTCAAACGACACCGCTGGTTCTGCTCACACTGCCCTACCCTGTGCTCTGACCTCTTTCTCCCCTCTCTCTCCAGATGAAATCTCGCGTCTTGTGACGGCCGGCCGCCCAACAACCTGCCCGCTTGACCCTATCCCCTCCTCTCTTCTCCAGACCATTTCCGGAGACCTTCTCCCTTACCTCACCTCGCTCATCAACTCATCCCTGACCGCTGGCTACGTCCCTTCCGTCTTCAAGAGAGCGAGAGTTGCACCCCTTCTGAAAAAACCTACACTCGATCCCTCCGATGTCAACAACTACAGACCAGAACGTGCCGTCCTTGGCCAGCTCTCCCGCTATCTCTCTCAGAATGACCTTCTTGATCCAAATCAGTCAGGTTTCAAGACTAGTCATTCAACTGAGACTGCTCTTCTCTGTATCACGGAGGCGCTCCGCACTGCTAAAGCTAACTCTCTCTCCTCTGCTCTCATCCTTCTAGACCTATCGGCTGCCTTCGATACTGTGAACCATCAGATCCTCCTCTCCACCCTCTCCGAGTTGGGCATCTCCGGCGCGGCCCACGCTTGGATTGCGTCCTACCTGACAGGTTGCTCCTACCAGGTGGCGTGGCGAGAATCCGTCTCCACACCACGTGCTCTCACCACTGGTGTCCCCCAGGGCTCTGTTCTAGGCCCTCTCCTATTCTCGCTATACACCAAGTCACTTGGCTCTGTCATAACCTCACATGGTCTCTCCTATCATTGCTATGCAGACGACACACAATTAATCTTCTCCTTTCCCCTTCTGATGACCAGGTGGCGAATCGCATCTCTGCATGTCTGGCAGACATATCAGTGTGGATGACGGATCACCACCTCAAGCTGAACCTCGGCAAGACGGAGCTGCTCTTCCTCCCGGGGAAGGACTGCCCGTTCCATGATCTCGCCATCACGGTTGACAACTCCATTGTGTCCTCCTCCCAGAGCGCTAAGAACCTTGGCGTGATCCTGGACAACACCCTGTCGTTCTCAACTAACATCAAGGCGGTGGCCCGTTCCTGTAGGTTCATGCTCTACAACATCCGCAGAGTACGACCCTGCCTCACACAGGAAGCGGCGCAGGTCCTAATCCAGGCACTCGTCATCTCCCGTCTGGATTACTGCAACTCGCTGTTGGCTAGTCTCCCTGCCTGTGCCATTAAACCCCTACAACTCATCCAGAACGCCGCAGCCCGTCTGGTGTTCAACCTTCCCAAGTTCTCTCACGTCACCCCGCTCCTCTGCTCTCTACACTGGCTTCCAGTTGAAGCTCGCATCCGCTACAAGACCATGGTGCTTGCCTACGGAGCTGTGAGGGGAACGGCACCTCAGTACCTCCAGGCTCTGATCAGGCCCTACACCCAAACAAGGGCACTGCGTTCATCCACCTCTGGCCTGCTCGCCTCCCTACCACTGAGGAAGTACAGTTCCCGCTCAGCCCAGTCAAAACTGTTCGCTGCTCTGGCCCCCCAATGGTGGAACAAACTCCCTCACGACGCCAGGACAGCGGAGTCAATCACCACCTTCCGGAGACACCTGAAACCCCACCTCTTTAAGGAATACCTAGGATAGGATAAAGTAATCCCTCTCACCCCCCCCTTAAAAGATTTAGATGCACTACTGTTCCACTGGATGTCATAAGGTGAATGCACCAATTTGTAAGTCGCTCTGGATAAGAGCGTCTGCTAAATGACTTAAATGTAAATGTAAATGTGTAGAGTAGAATAGAACAGAATAGAACAGTATAGAATAGAACAGTGTAGAGTAGAATAGAATAGTGTAGAGTAGAATAGAACAGAATAGTGTAGGGTAGAGTAGAATAGAACAGAATAGAACAGTATAGAATAGAACAGTGTAGAGTAGAACACAACAGAATAGAACAGTATAGAATAGAACAGTGTAGAGTAGAATAGAACAGTGTAGAGTAGAATAGAACAGAATAGAACAGTGTAGAGTAGAATAGAACAGAATAGAACAGTGTAGAATAGAATAGAACAGTGTAGAGTAGAATAGAACAGTGTAGAGTAGAATAGAACAGTGTAGAGTAGAATAGAACAGTGTAGAATAGAACAGAATAGAACAGTGTAGAGTAGAATAGAACCGTATAGAATAGAATAGAACAGTGTAGAGTAGAATAGAACAGTGTAGAATAGAACAGAATAGAACAGTGTAGAGTAGAATAGAACCGTATAGAATAGAACAGAACAGTGTAGAGTAGAATAGAACCGTATAGAATAGAACAGTGTAGAGTAGAATAGAACCGTATAGAATAGAACAGTGTAGAGTAGAATAGAACCGTATAGAATAGAACAGTGTAGAGTAGAACGGAGTAGAAAATAAAGTACTTTATTATAAGCAAACATAGTTACACAATTTGAACACGTAATTGAATTAAAATGCTCTTACCATCCGTATGTCTCATCCAAACCAGCCCTGAAGAAGACGCATGACGTGTGTTTATTCACAGACGAGCAATTACCAAATTTGTGTTGATTCCATGTGTACATATTAATGACTATGTTGTGTAAATATATATACTCAATATTCCACTTTTTAAATGTCTGTCTGTTGTATTGCAAATATATGTATGTATTTATATAGTTTATATGTATTGGACATGAAATGCGGTTTTCTGTATTTCTTAGATTTTCTTTTATCTGAAAGTTGTAACAGAGTTATTTCATAACGTAGTGTGTTCCTACTGTGCTAGACGTTTCTTCAGTAGGTCCAGTCTCTCCTCTCTCAGAGAACCTCCACACATCTCTCCTACTCCGGGGACTAATAGATCTACTGCTGCTGCCTGGAGAGGTACACACACACACACACACACACACACACACACACATACGGGTACACAGACAGGTACACACACACGGGTACACAGACAGGTACACACACACACACACACACACACACACACACACACGGGTACACAGACAGGTACACATACACACACACACACACACACACACACACACACACACACACACACACACACACACACACACACACGGGTACACAGACAGGTACACACACACACACACGGGTACACAGACAGGTACACACACACACACACACACACGGGTACACAGACAGGTACACACACATACACACACACACACAAAGGTAAGTATACACACACACACACACACACACACACACACACACACACACACAGGCACACACAACTGGGTGACTAAAGGACTGTCATCTTTTCCACTAAACCGTAAGGAGATGACAGTGTGGAAGAAAGAACATTTAAAATTACAGATGACACCGGTTCAACTGACCTGACCCGGAACCGGATCAACTGACCTGACCCGGAACCGGTTCAACTGACATGACCGGTTCAACTGACATGACCCGGGACCGGTTCAACTGACATGACCCGGGACCGGCTCAACTGACATGACCCGGGACCGGCTCAACTGACATGACCCGGGACCGGCTCAACTGACATGACCCGGAACCGGCTCAACTGACATGACCCGGAACCGGTTCAACTGACATGACCCGGAACCGGTTCAACTGACATGACCCGGAACCGGCTCAACTGACATGACCCGGAACCGGCTCAACTGACATGACCCGGAACCGGTTCAACTGACATGACCCGGAACCGGTTCAACTGACATGACCCGGAACCGGTTCAACTGACATGACCCGGAACCGGTTCAACTGACATGACCCGGAACCGGCTCAACTGACATGACCCGGAACCGGTTCAACTGACATGACCGGCTCAACTGACATGACCGGCTCAACTGACATGACCCGGGACCGGTTCAACTGACATGACCCGGGACCGGCTCAACTGACATGACCCGGGACCGGCTCAACTGACATGACCCGGGACCGGTTCAACTGACATGACCCGGGACCGGTTCAACTGACATGACCCGGGACCGGTTCAACTGACATGACCCGGGACCGGTTCAACTGACATGACCCGGGACCGGTTCAACTGACATGACCCGGAACCGGTTCAACTGACATGACCCGGAACCGGTTCAACTGACATGACCCGGAACCGGTTCAACTGACATGACAGGGACCGGTTCAACTGACATGACCGGTTCAACTGACATGAACCGGAACCGGTTCCACTGACATGACCCGGAACCGGCTCAACTGACATGACCCGGAACCGGCTCAACTGACATGACCGGCTCAACTGACATGACCCGGAACCGGCTCAACTGACATGACCCGGAACCGGCTCAACTGACATGACCCGGAACCGGCTCAACTGACATGACCCGGAACCGGCTCAACTGACATGACCCGGAACCGGCTCAACTGACATGACCCGAACCGGTTCAACTGACATGACCCGAACCGGTTCAACTGACATGACCCGGAACCGGTTCAACTGACATGACCCGGAACCGGTTCAACTGACATGACCCGGAACCGGTTCAACTGACATGACCCGGAACCGGTTCAACTGACATGACCCGGAACCGGTTCAACTGACATGACCCGGAACCGGTTCAACTGACATGACCCGGAACCGGTTCAACTGACATGACCCGGAACCGGTTCAACTGACATGACCCGGAACCGGTTCAACTGACATGATCGGCTCAACTGACATGACCCGGAACCGGTTCAACTGACATGACCCGGAACCGGTTCAACTGACATGACCCGGAACCGGTTCAACTGACATGACCCGGAACCGGTTCAACTGACATGACCCGGAACCGGTTCAACTGACATGACCCGGAACCGGTTCAACTGACATGACCAGAACCGGTTCAACTGACATGACCAGAACCGGTTCAACTGACATGACCCGGAACCGGTTCAACTGACATGACCGGCTCAACTGACATGACCAGAACCGGTTCAACTGACATGACCCGGAACCGGTTCAACTGACATGTCCCGGAACCGGTTCAACTGACATGTCCCGGAACCGGTTCAACTGACATGACCCGGAACCGGTTCAACTGACATGACCGGCTCAACTGACATGACCAGAACCGGTTCAACTGACATGACCCGGAACCGGTTCAACTGACATGACCGGCTCAACTGACATGACCGGAACCGTTCAACTGACATGACCCGGAACCGGTTCAACTGACATGACCCGGAACCGGTTCAACTGACATGACCCGGAACCGGTTCAACTGACATGACCCGGAACCGGTTCAACTGACATGACCCGGAACCGGTTCAACTGACATGACCCGGCACCGGTTCAACTGACATGACCCGGCACCGGTTCAACTGACATGACCCGGAACCGGTTCAACTGACAAACCGGTTCAACTGACATGACCAGAACCGGTTCAACTGACATGACCCGGAACCGGTTCAACTGACATGACCCGGAACCGGTTCAACTGACATGACCCGGAACCGGTTCAACTGACATGACCGGCTCAACTGACATGACCAGAACCGGTTCAACTGACATGACCCGGAACCGGTTCAACTGACATGACCCGGAACCGGTTCAACTGACATGACCCGGAACCGGTTCAACTGACATGACCGGCTCAACTGACATGACCCGGAACCGGTTCAACTGACATGACCCGGAACCGGTTCAACTGACATGACCCGGAACCGGTTCAACTGACATGACCCGGAACCGGTTCAACTGACATGACCGGCTCAACTGACATGACCCGGAACCGGTTCAACTGACATGACCCGGAACCGGTTCAACTGACATGACCCGGAACCGGTTCAACTGACATGACCCGGAACCGGTTCAACTGACATGACCCGGAACCGGTTCAACTGACATGACCGGTTCAACTGACCACACAACTTTAATAGGTGAAACAATGTTTTGAGTGGAGTTTGTTTTATTTAACCAGGTGACTCATTAACAACACATTCTCTATTATAATAACAACCTGATGTGTTGTTCAAACTAGACCGATCTCCATGTGCTACATGACCTTACAGTGTGTAGAGGCTGGTCCTGGTTGTCTCGTGTGTAGAAGGGCTTCAGGGCATAGGGATAATCAGTGACGAAGAGAGGAACATCGCCACAATGTTTCACCAGGTACTTCTCATGCTCTGTCTGCAAGTCAGAGCCCCACTGATAAAGGGAGGGAGGGAGGGAAGGAGGAGGGAGGGAAGGAGGAGTGAGGGAAGGAGGAGAGGGAGACAAAAGGGGGAAGAGAATCAGTAAAAGAGGGAGGGAGAGGAAGGTAGGGAGAGAGAGAGGTGGGGTAGAGTGAGAAGGGGAGAGAGGGAAGGAGTAAGAGGCAGAAAGAGAATGAGAGATTAAAGGTTTGACCCCACACATGCCTGAAAATGTAGAATCTCAGGTGTGAAAATAGAATCAGGTTGACACAGTACAGAATACACAGGGTACAACATTCTAGAAAATAGCTCTACTGACCATCTGTTATTAAGAGGCTACAGCTATCTCCTTCTGAAAGAGGCTACAGTTATCTCCTTCTGAAAGAGGCTACAGCTATCTCCTTCTGAAAGAGGCTACAGCTATCTCCTTCTGAAAGAGGCTACAGCTATCTCCTTCTGAAAGAGGCTACAGATATCTCCTGAAAGAGGCTACAGTTGTCTCCTTCTGACAGAGGCTACAGCTATCTCCTTCTGACAGAGGCTACAGCTATATCCTTCTGAATGAGGCTACAGTTATCTCCTTCTGACAGAGGCTACAGCTATCTCCTTCTGAAAGAGGCTACAGTTATCTCCTTCTGAAAGAGGCTACAGTCATCTCCTGACAGAGGCTACAGCTATCTCCTTCTGACAGAGGCTACAGTTATCTCCTTCTGACAGAGACTACAGCTATCTCCTTCGGACAGAGGCTACAGCTATCTCCTTCTGACAGAGGCTACAGCTATCTCCTTCTGACAGAGGCTACAGCTATCTCCGTCTGAAAGAGGCTACAGTTATCTCCTTCTGACAGAGGCTACAGCTATCTCCTTCGGACAGAGGCTACAGCTATCTCCTTCTGACAGAGGCTACAGCTATCTCCTTCTGACAGAGGCTACAGCTATCTCCTTCTGACAGAGGCTACAGCTATCTCCTTCTGAAAGAGGCTACAGTTATCTCCTTCTGACAGAGGCTACAGCTATCTCCTTCTGACAGAGGCTACAGTTATCTCCTTCTGACAGAGGCTACAGTTATCTCCCTCTGAAAGAGGATAGAGCTGTACTCTACTTACATCTGTTTTGAAAGCAAATTTCTTGGAGCTGCTGTTTAGGATGTTTATGGCTTCTGTGTAGGTTATCCTGAAGCAAAGAGATGGAAATAACAACAACAGTATTACTGATCATTATGCAATCACTGTATATTAATGATCCTTGTGTAATCGTTAAATATCAATGATCAACATGTCATCGTAAAATAAAATGCAAATTAATTACTTAAAAAGCATACAATGTGATTTTCTGGATTTTTGTTTTAGATTCCGTCTCTCACAGTTGAAGTGTACCTATGATAAAATTACAGACCTCTACATGCTTTGCAAGGGGGAAAACCTGCAAAATCGGCAGTGTATCAAATACTTGTTCTCCCCATTGTATCAGTGCATACGATATCAACCCAGAGTATATCAACCCAGAATATATCAACCCAGAGTATATCAACCCAGAGTATATCAACCCAGAATATATCATCCCAGAGTATATCAACCCAGAGTATATCATCCCAGAGTATATCAACCCAGAGTATATCATCCCAGAGTATATCAACCCAGAGTATATCAACCCAGAGTATATCAACCCAGAATATATCATCCCAGAGTATATCAACCCAGAGTATATCATCCCAGAGTATATCAACCCAGAGTATATCAACCCAGAGTATATCATCCCAGAGTATATTATCCTAGAGTATATCAACCCAGAGTATATCAACCCAGAATATATCATCCCAGAGTATATCAACCCAGAGTATATCAACCCAGAATATATCATCCCAGAGTATATCAACCCAGAGTATATCATCCCAGAGTATATTAACCTAGAGTATATCAAACCAGAGTATATCAACCCAGAGTATATCAACCCAGAGTATATCATCCCAGAGTATATTAACCCAGAGTATATCATCCCAGAGTATATTAACCTAGAGTATATCAACCCAGAGTATATCAACCTAGAGTATATTAACCCAGAGTATATCATCCCAGAGTATATTATCCTAGAGTATATCAACCCAGAGTATATCAACCCAGAGTATATCAACCTAGAGTATATCAACCCAGAGTATATTAACCCAGAGTATATTAACCTAGAGTATATTAACCTAGAGTATATTAACCCAGAGTATATTAACCCAGAGTATATCAACCCAGAGTATATCATCCCAGAGTATATTAACCCAGAGTATATCATCCCAGAGTATATTAACCTAGAGTATATCAACCCAGAGTATATCAACCTAGAGTATATCAAACCAGAGTATAACATCCCAGAGTATAACATCCCAGAGTATATTAACCTAGAGTATATCAACCCAGAGTATATCAACCCAGAGTATATCAACCCAGAGTATATCATCCCAGAGTATATTAACCTAGAGTATATCAACCCAGAGTATATCAACCTAGAGTATATCAACCTAGAGTATATTAACCTAGAGTATATCAACCCAGAGTATATCATCCCAGAGTATATTATCCTAGAGTATATCAACCCAGAGTATATCAACCCAGAGTATATCAACCCAGAGTATATCAACCCAGAGTATATTAACCCAGAGTATATTAACCCAGAGTATATTAACCCAGAGTATATCATCCCAGAGTATATCAACCCAGAGTATATTAACCCAGAGTATATTAACCTAGAGTATATTAACCCAGAGTATATCAACCCAGAGTATATCAACCCAGAGTATATCAACCCAGAGTATATCATCCAAGAGTATATTAACCTAGAGTATATCAACCTAGAGTATATTAACCCAGAGTATATCAACCCAGAGTATATCAACCCAGAGTATATCATCCCAGAGTATATTAACCCAGAGTATATCATCCCAGAGTATATTAACCTAGAGTATATCAACCCAGAGTATATCAACCTAGAGTATATCAAACCAGAGTATAACAGCCCAGAGTATAACAGCCCAGAGTATATTAACCTAGAGTATATCAACCCAGAGTATATCAACCCAGAGTATATCAACCCAGAGTATATCATCCCAGAGTATATTAACCTAGAGTATATCAACCCAGAGTATATCATCCCAGAGTATATTATCCTAGAGTATATCAACCCAGAGTATATCAACCCAGAGTATATCAACCCAGAGTATATTAACCCAGAGTATATTAACCCAGAGTATATTAACCCAGAGTATATTAACCCAGAGTATATCATCCCAGAGTATATCAACCCAGAGTATATTAACCCAGAGTATATTAACCTAGAGTATATTAACCCAGAGTATATCAACCCAGAGTATATCAACCCAGAGTATATCAACCCAGAGTATATCATCCAAGAGTATATTAACCTAGAGTATATCAACCCAGAGTATATTAACCTAGAGTATATTAACCCAGAGTATATCAACCCAGAGTATATCAACCCAGAGTATATCATCCCAGAGTATATTAACCCAGAGTATATCATCCCAGAGTATATTAACCTAGAGTATATCAACCCAGAGTATATCAACCTAGAGTATATCAAACCAGAGTATAACAGCCCAGAGTATAACAGCCCAGAGTATATTAACCTAGAGTATATCAACCCAGAGTATATCAACCCAGAGTATATCAACCCAGAGTATATCATCCCAGAGTATATTAACCTAGAGTATATCAACCCAGAGTATATCAACCTAGAGTATATTAACCTAGAGTATATCAAACCAGAGTATAACATCCCAGAGTATAACATCCCAGAGTATATTAACCTAGAGTATATCAACCCAGAGTATATTCTCCCAGAGTATATCAACCCAGAGTATATTAACCCAGAGTATATCAACCCAGAGTATATCAACCCAGAGTATATTAACCTAGAGTATATCAACCCAGAGTATATCAACCCAGAGTATATCAACCTAGAGTATATCAACCCAGAGTATATCAACCCAGAGTATATCAACCTAGAGTATATTAACCTAGAGTATATCAACCTAGAGTATATTAACCTAGAGTATATCAACCCAGAGTATATCAACCCAGAGTATATCAACCCAAAGTATATCATCCCAGAGTATATCGGACTGCTTTTTCTCTATCGCTTTACCGGATTCCTACCGCAAGCTCTGGACCATTACACCGGATCATCGCAGCTAGCTAGCTGCAACCGAGTGTCTACTGCTGGCTAACGCCTCTGTTCCAAAGCAAGCATCAGTTAGCCTTGAGCTTGCCTCGAGCTAGGCTCATCTCCCGGCTACCCGAAGAGGTCTATCAGCTAATTCTTGGGCTACAATACCTCTTTTGCCTGGACCCTTTATTGCCGACACGGAGCCCCATCATGACTGGTCTGCCGACGTAATCGTCCAAGGTAGTTTCAACAGGCTCTTCCGTTGCGACGTCCCTGGAGGCTCATCTGCCAGCCCCGGCCCGCTAGCTGTCTGAATCCCCGTGTCTCCAGCCCGCTAGCTGTCTGAATCCCCGTGTCTCCAGCCCGCTAGCTGTCTGAATCACCGTGTCTCCAGCTCGCCTAGCATGCTAGCCCCGGCCCGCTAGCTGTCTGAATCCCCGTGTCTCCAGCCCGCTAGCTGTCTGAATCCCCGTGTCTCCAGCTCGCCTAGCATAGTAGCGACTACCGAACGGCTCCCTGACTTACCTAGTGCTGCTCATTGGACCCTATGATCACTCGGCTACACATGCCTCTCCCTTATGCCAATATTTTTTTATTTATTTGACCTTTATTTAAAAAGGTAAGTCTGTTAAAATTAAGAACAAATTCTTATTTTCAATGACGGCCTAGGAACAGTGGGTTAACTGCCTGTTCAGGGGCAGAACGACAGATTTGTACCTTGTCAGCTCGGGGGTTTGATCTTGCAGCCTTCCGGTTGCTAGTCCAACGCTCTAACCACTAGTCTACCCTGCCACCTCTACGTCTAACCACTAGGCTACCCTGCCGCCTCTACACTCTAACCACTAGTCTACCCTGCCACCTCTACACTCTAACCACTAGGCTACCCTGCCGCCTCTACGCTCTAACCACTAGGCTACCCTGCCGCCTCTACACTCTAACCACTAGGCTACCCTGCCGCCCCCCAAGACTCCTGTCTCAGCCTCCAGTATTTATGCTGCAGTAGTTTATGTGTCGGGGGGCTGGGGTCAGTTTGTTATATCTGGAGTACTTCTCCTGTCCTATTCGGTGTCCTGTGTGAATCTAAGTGTGCGTTCTCTAATTCTCTCCTTCTCTCTTTCTTTCTCTCTCTCGGAGGACCTGAGCCCTAGGACCATGCCCCAGGACCACCTGACATGATGACTCCTTGCTGTCGCCAGTCCACCTGGCCATGCTGCTGTTCCAGTTTCAACTGACCTGAGCCCTAGGACCATGCCCCAGGACTACCTGACATGATGACTCCTTGCTGTCCCCAGTCCACCTGGCCATGCTGCTGCTCCAGTTTCAACTTCCACCTGACTGTGCTGCTGCTCCAGTTTCAACTGTTCTGCCTTATTATTATTCGACCATGCTGGTCATTTATGAACATTTGAACATCTTGGCCATGTTCTGTTATAATCTCCACCCGGCACAGCCAGAAGAGGACTGGCCACCCCACATAGCCTGGTTCCTCTCTAGGTTTCTTCCTAGGTTTTGGCCTTTCTAGGGAGTTTTTCCTAGCCACCGTGCTTCTACACCTGCATTGCTTGCTGTTTGGGGTTTTAGGCTGGGTTTCTGTACAGCACTTTGAGATATCAGCTGATGTACGAAGGGCTATATAAATACATTTGATTTGATGTCATTTACAAAATAGCCGCCAACACCCTACTAAGCAAATTGGATGCAGTCTATCACAGAGCCATGCGTTTTGTCACCAAAGCCCCATATACTCCCCACCACTGAGACCTGTATGCTCTAGTCGGCTGGCTCTCGCTACATATTCGTCTCCAAACCCACTGGCTCCAGGTCATCTATAAGTCTTTGCTAGGTAAATCCCCGCCTTATCTCTGCTCACTGATCACCATAGCAACACCCACCCGTAGCACGTGCTCCAGCAGGTATATCTCACTGGTCATCCCCAAAGTCAACACCTCCTTTGGTCGCCTTTCCTTCCAGTTCTCTGCTGCCAATGACTGGAACGAATTGAAATAATCACTGAAGCTGGAGACTTATATCTCCCTCACTAACGTAAAGCATCAGCTGTCAGAGCAGCTTACCGATCACTGTACCTGTACACAGCCCATCTGTAAATAGCACATCCAACTACCTCATCCCCATAGTATCACTGTACCTGTACACAGCCCATCTGTAAATAGCACATCCAACTACCTCATCCCCATAGTATCACTGTACCTGTACACAGCCCATCTGTAAATAGCACATCCAACTACCTCATCCCCATAGTATTACTGTACCTGTACGTAGCCCATCTGTAAATAGCACATCCAACTACCTCATCCCCATAGTATTACTGTACCTGTACGTAGCCCATCTGTAAATAGCTCACCCAACTACCTCATCCCCATAGTATTACTGTACCTGCACATAGCCCATCTGTAAATAGCACATCCAACTACCTCATCCCCATAGTATTACTGTACCTGTACATAGCCCATCTGTAAATAGCACATCCAACTACCTCATCCCCATAGTATTACTGTACCTGTACGTAGCCCATCTGTAAATAGCACATCCAACTACCTCATCCCCATAGTATTACTGTACCTGTACATAGCCCATCTGTAAATAGCACAACCAACTACCTCATCCCCATAGTATCACTGTACCTGTACATAGCCCATCTGTAAATAGCACATCCAACTACCTCATCCCCATAGTATCACTGTACCTGTACGTAGCCCATCTGTAAATAGCACATCCAACTACCTCATCCCCATAGTATCACTGTACCTGTACGTAGCCCATCTGTAAATAGCACATCAAACTACCTCATCCCCATAGTATCACTGTACCTGTACGTAGCCCATCTGTAAATAGCACATCCAACTACCTCATCCCCATAGTATCACTGTACCTGTACGTAGCCCATCTGTAAATAGCACATCCAACTACCTCATCCCCATAGTATTACTGTACCTGTACGTAGCCCATCTGTAAATAGCACAACCAACTACCTCATCCCCATAGTATCACTGTACCTGTACGTAGCCCATCTGTAAATAGCACATCCAACTACCTCATCCCCATAGTATCACTGTACCTGTACGTAGCCCATCTGTAAATAGCTCATCCAACTACCTCATCCCCATAGTATTACTGTACCTGTACGTAGCCCATCTGTAAATAGCACATCCAACTACCTCATCCCCATAGTATCACTGTACCTGTACATAGCCCATCTGTAAATAGCACATCCAACTACCTCATCCCCATAGTATCACTGTACCTGTACGTAGCCCATCTGTAAATAGCACATCCAACTACCTCATCCCCATAGTATCACTGTACCTGTACGTAGCCCATCTGTAAATAGCACATCCATTTACCTCATCCCCATAGTATTACTGTACCTGTACGTAGCCCATCTGTAAATAGCACATCCAACTACCTCATCCCCATAGTATCACTGTACCTGTACATAGCCCATCTGTAAATAGCACATCCAACTACCTCATCCCCATAGTATCACTGTACCTGTACGTAGCCCATCTGTAAATAGCACATCCAACTACCTCATCCCCATAGTATCACTGTACCTGTACGTAGCCCATCTGTAAATAGCACATCCAACTACCTCATCCCCATAGTATCACTGTACCTGTACGTAGCCCATCTGTAAATAGCACATCCAACTACCTCATCCCCATAGTATTACTGTACCTGTACATAGCCCATCTGTAAATAGCACAACCAACTACCTCATCCCCATAGTATTACTGTACCTGTACGTAGCCCATCTGTAAATAGCACATCCAACTACCTCATCCCCATAGTATCACTGTACCTGTACGTAGCCCATCTGTAAATAGCACATCCAACTACCTCATCCCCATAGTATCACTGTACCTGTACGTAGCCCATCTGTAAATAGCACATCCAACTACCTCATCCCCATAGTATTACTGTACCTGTACGTAGCCCATCTGTAAATAGCACATCCAACTACCTCATCCCCATAGTATTACTGTACCTGTACGTAGCCCATCTGTAAATAGCACATCCAACTACCTCATCCCCATAGTATTACTGTACCTGTACGTAGCCCATCTGTAAATAGCACATCCAACTACCTCATCCCCATAGTATTACTGTACCTGTACGTAGCCCATCTGTAAATAGCACATCCAACTACCTCATCCCCATAGTATTACTGTACCTGTACGTAGCCCATCTGTAAATAGCACATCCAACTACCTCATCCCCATAGTATTACTGTACCTGTACGTAGCCCATCTGTAAATAGCACATCCAACTACCTCATCCCCATAGTATTACTGTACCTGTACGTAGCCCATCTGTAAATAGCACATCCAACTACCTCATCCCCATAGTATTACTGTACCTGTACGTAGCCCATCTGTAAATAGCACATCCAACTACCTCATCCCCATAGTATTACTGTACCTGTACGAAGCCCATCTGTAAATAGCACATCCAACTACCTCATCCCCATAGTATTACTGTACCTGTACGTAGCCCATCTGTAAATAGCACAACCAACTACCTCATCCCCATAGTATCACTGTACCTGTACGTAGCCCATCTGTAAATAGCACATCCAACTACCTCATCCCCATAGTATCACTGTACCTGTACGTAGCCCATCTGTAAATAGCTCATCCAACTACCTCATCCCCATAGTATTACTGTACCTGTACGTAGCCCATCTGTAAATAGCACATCCAACTACCTCATCCCCATAGTATCACTGTACCTGTACATAGCCCATCTGTAAATAGCACATCCAACTACCTCATCCCCATAGTATCACTGTACCTGTACGTAGCCCATCTGTAAATAGCACATCCAACTACCTCATCCCCATAGTATCACTGTACCTGTACGTAGCCCATCTGTAAATAGCACATCCATTTACCTCATCCCCATAGTATTACTGTACCTGTACGTAGCCCATCTGTAAATAGCACATCCAACTACCTCATCCCCATAGTATCACTGTACCTGTACATAGCCCATCTGTAAATAGCACATCCAACTACCTCATCCCCATAGTATCACTGTACCTGTACGTAGCCCATCTGTAAATAGCACATCCAACTACCTCATCCCCATAGTATCACTGTACCTGTACGTAGCCCATCTGTAAATAGCACATCCAACTACCTCATCCCCATAGTATCACTGTACCTGTACGTAGCCCATCTGTAAATAGCACATCCAACTACCTCATCCCCATAGTATTACTGTACCTGTACATAGCCCATCTGTAAATAGCACAACCAACTACCTCATCCCCATAGTATTACTGTACCTGTACGTAGCCCATCTGTAAATAGCACATCCAACTACCTCATCCCCATAGTATCACTGTACCTGTACGTAGCCCATCTGTAAATAGCACATCCAACTACCTCATCCCCATAGTATCACTGTACCTGTACGTAGCCCATCTGTAAATAGCACATCCAACTACCTCATCCCCATAGTATTACTGTACCTGTACGTAGCCCATCTGTAAATAGCACATCCAACTACCTCATCCCCATAGTATTACTGTACCTGTACGTAGCCCATCTGTAAATAGCACATCCAACTACCTCATCCCCATAGTATTACTGTACCTGTACGTAGCCCATCTGTAAATAGCACATCCAACTACCTCATCCCCATAGTATTACTGTACCTGTACGTAGCCCATCTGTAAATAGCACATCCAACTACCTCATCCCCATAGTATTACTGTACCTGTACGTAGCCCATCTGTAAATAGCACATCCAACTACCTCATCCCCATAGTATTACTGTACCTGTACGTAGCCCATCTGTAAATAGCACATCCAACTACCTCATCCCCATAGTATTACTGTACCTGTACGTAGCCCATCTGTAAATAGCACATCCAACTACCTCATCCCCATAGTATTACTGTACCTGTACGTAGCCCATCTGTAAATAGCACATCCAACTACCTCATCCCCATAGTATTACTGTACCTGTACGAAGCCCATCTGTAAATAGCACATCCAACTACCTCATCCCCATAGTATTACTGTACCTGTACGTAGCCCATCTGTAAATAGCACATCCAACTACCTCATCCCCATAGTATTACTGTACCTGTACGTAGCCCATCTGTAAATAGCACATCCAACTACCTCATCCCCATAGTATTACTGTACCTGTATGTAGCCCATCTGTAAATAGCACATCCAACTACCTCATCCCCATAGTATTACTGTACCTGTACGTATCCCATCTGTAAATAGCACATCCAACTACCTCATCCCCATAGTATTACTGTACCTGTACGTAGCCCATCTGTAAATAGCACATCCAACTACCTCATCCCCATAGTATTACTGTACCTGTACGTAGCCCATCTGTAAATAGCACATCCAACTACCTCATCCCCATAGTATTACTGTACCTGTACGTAGCCCATCTGTAAATAGCACATCCAACTACCTCATCCCCATAGTATTACTGTACCTGTACGTAGCCCATCTGTAAATAGCACATCCAACTACCTCATCCCCATAGTATTACTGTACCTGTACGTAGCCCATCTGTAAATAGCACATCCAACTACCTCATCCCCATAGTATTACTGTACCTGTACGTAGCCCATCTGTAAATAGCACATCCAACTACCTCATCCCCATAGTATTACTGTACCTGTACGTAGCCCATCTGTAAATAGCACATCCAACTACCTCATCCCCATAGTATCACTGTACCTGTACGTAGCCCATCTGTAAATAGCACATCCAACTACCTCATCCCCATAGTATCACTGTACCTGTACGTAGCCCATCTGTAAATAGCACATCCAACTACCTCATCCCCATAGTATTACTGTACCTGTACGTAGCCCATCTGTAAATAGCACATCCAACTACCTCATCCCCATAGTATTACTGTACCTGTACGTAGCCCATCTGTAAATAGCACATCCAACTACCTCATCCCCATAGTATTACTGTACCTGTACGTAGCCCATCTGTAAATAGCACATCCAACTACCTCATCCCCATAGTATTACTGTACCTGCACGTAGCCCATCTGTAAATAGCACATCCAACTACCTCATCCCCATAGTATTACTGTACCTGTACGTAGCTCATCTGTAAATAGCACATCCAACTACCTCATCCCCATAGTATTACTGTACCTGTACGTAGCCCATCTGTAAATAGCACATCCAACTACCTCATCCCCATAGTATTACTGTACCTGTACGTAGCCCATCTGTAAATAGCACATCCAACTACCTCATCCCCATAGTATTACTGTACCTGTACGTAGCCCATCTGTAAATAGCACATCCAACTACCTCATCCCCATAGTATTACTGTACCTGTACGTAGCCCATCTGTAAATAGCACATCCAACTACCTCATCCCCATAGTATTACTGTACCTGTACGTAGCCCATCTGTAAATAGCACATCCAACTACCTCATCCCCATAGTATTACTGTACCTGTACGTAGCCCATCTGTAAATAGCACATCCAACTACCTCATCCCCATAGTATTACTGTACCTGCACATAGCCCATCTGTAAATAGCACATCCAACTACCTCATCCCCATAGTATTACTGTACCTGTACGTAGCCCATCTGTAAATAGCACATCCAACTACCTCATCCCCATAGTATTACTGTACCTGTACGTAGCCCATCTGTAAATAGCACATCCAACTACCTCATCCCCATAGTATTACTGTACCTGTACGTATCCCATCTGTAAATAGCACATCCAACTACCTCATCCCCATAGTATTACTGTACCTGTACGTATCCCATCTGTAAATAGCACATCCAACTACCTCATCCCCATAGTATCACTGTACCTGTACGTAGCCCATCTGTAAATAGCACATCCAACTACCTCATCCCCATAGTATTACTGTACCTGTACGTAGCCCATCTGTAAATAGCACATCCAACTACCTCATCCCCATAGTATTACTGTACCTGTACGTAGCCCATCTGTAAATAGCACATCCAACTACCTCATCCCCATAGTATTACTGTACCTGTACGTAGCCCATCTGTAAATAGCACAACCAACTACCTCATCCCCATAGTATTACTGTACCTGTACGTAGCCCATCTGTAAATAGCACAACCAACTACCTCATCCCCATAGTATTACTGTACCTGTACGTAGCCCATCTGTAAATAGCACAACCAACTACCTCATCCCCATAGTATTACTGTACCTGTACGTAGCCCATCTGTAAATAGCACATCCAACTACCTCATCCCCATAGTATCACTGTACCTGTACGTAGCCCATCTGTAAATAGCACATCCAACTACCTCATCCCCATAGTATTACTGTACCTGTACGTAGCCCATCTGTAAATAGCACATCCAACTACCTCATCCCCATAGTATTACTGTACCTGCGTAGCCCACGTAGCCCATCTGTAAATAGCACATCCAACTACCTCATCCCCATAGTATTACTGTACCTGTACGTAGCCCATCTGTAAATAGCACATCCAACTACCTCATCCCCATAGTATTACTGTACCTGTACGTAGCCCATCTGTAAATAGCACATCCAACTACCTCATCCCCATAGTATTACTGTACCTGTACGTAGCCCATCTGTAAATAGCACATCCAACTACCTCATCCCCATAGTATTACTGTACCTGTACGTAGCCCATCTGTAAATAGCACATCCAACTACCTCATCCCCATAGTATTACTGTACCTGTACGTAGCCCATCTGTAAATAGCACATCCAACTACCTCATCCCCATAGTATTACTGTACCTGTACGTAGCCCATCTGTAAATAGCACATCCAACTACCTCATCCCCATAGTATTACTGTACCTGTACGTAGCCCAGCCCATCTGTAAATAGCACATCCAACTACCTCATCCCCATAGTATTACTGTACCTGTAGACGTAGCCCATCTGTAAATAGCACATCCAACTACCTCATCCCCATAGTATTACTGTACCTGTACGTAGCCCATCTGTAAATAGCACATCCAACTACCTCATCCCCATAGTATTACTGTACCTGTACGTAGCCCATCTGTAAATAGCACATCCAACTACCTCATCCCCATAGTATTACTGTACCTGTACATAGCCCATCTGTAAATAGCACATCCAACTACCTCATCCCCATAGTATTACTGTACCTGTGCCCATCTGTAAATAGCCCATCTGTAAATAGCACATCCAACTACCTCATCCCCATAGTATTACTGTACCTGTACGTAGCCCATCTGTAAATAGCACATCCAACTACCTCATCCCCATAGTATTACTGTACCTGTACGTAGCCCATCTGTAAATAGCACATCCAACTACCTCATCCCCATAGTATTACTGTACCTGTACGTAGCCCATCTGTAAATAGCACATCCAACTACCTCATCCCCATAGTATTACTGTACCTGTAAATAGCACGTGCCCATCTGTAAATAGCACATCCAACTACCTCATCCCCATAGTATTACTGTACCTGTACGTAGCCCATCTGTAAATAGCACATCCAACTACCTCATCCCCATAGTATTACTGTACCTGTACGTAGCCCATCTGTAAATAGCACATCCAACTACCTCATCCCCATAGTATTACTGTACCTGTACGTAGCCCATCTGTAAATAGCACATCCAACTACCTCATCCCCATAGTATTACTGTACCTGTACGTAGCCCATCTGTAAATAGCACATCCAACTACCTCATCCCCATAGTATTACTGTACCTGTACGTAGCCCATCTGTAAATAGCACATCCAACTACCTCATCCCCATAGTATTACTGTACCTGCACATAGCCCATCTGTAAATAGCACATCCAACTACCTCATCCCCATAGTATTACTGTACCTGTACGTAGCCCATCTGTAAATAGCACATCCAACTACCTCATCCCCATAGTATTACTGTACCTGTACGTAGCCCATCTGTAAATAGCACATCCAACTACCTCATCCCCATAGTATTACTGTACCTGTACGTAGCCCATCTGTAAATAGCACATCCAACTACCTCATCCCCATAGTATTACTGTACCTGTACGTAGCCCATCTGTAAATAGCACATCCAACTACCTCATCCCCATAGTATTACTGTACCTGTACGTAGCCCATCTGTAAATAGCACATCCAACTACCTCATCCCCATAGTATTACTGTACCTGTACGTAGCCCAT
>NW_027040026.1:15000-58703 GCF_034236695.1 Oncorhynchus nerka | reverse complement strand
AGGTAGTTGGATGTGCTATTTACAGATGGGCTACGTGCAGGTACAATAATACTATGGGGATGAGGTAGTTGGATGTGCTATTTACAGATGTGAGCTACGACAGGGTACGGTAATACTATGGGGATGAGGTAGTTGGATGTGCTATTTACAGATGGGCTACGTACAGGTACAGTAATACTATGGGGATGAGGTAGTTGGATGTGCTATTTACAGATGGGCTACGTACAGGTACAGTAATACTATGGGGATGAGGTAGTTGGATGTGCTATTTACAGATGGGCTACAGTAATACTATGGGGATGAGGTAGTTGGATGTGCTATTTACAGATATGGGGGGATGAGGTAGTTGGATGTGCTATTTACAGATGGGCTACGTACAGGTACAGTAATACTATGGGGATGAGGTAGTTGGATGTGCTATTTACAGATGGGCTACGTACAGGTACAGTAATACTATGGGGATGAGGTAGTTGGATGTGCTATTTACAGATGGGCTACGTACAGGTACAGTAATACTATGGGGATGAGGTAGTTGGATGTGCTATTTACAGATGGGCTACGTACAGGTACAGTAATACTATGGGGATGAGGTAGTTGGATGTGCTATTTACAGATGGGCTACGTACAGGTACAGTAATACTATGGGGATGAGGTAGTTGGATGTGCTATTTACAGATGGGCTACATACAGGTACAGTAATACTATGGGGATGAGGTAGTTGGATGTGCTATTTACAGATGGGCTACGTACAGGTACAGTAATACTATGGGGATGAGGTAGTTGGATGTGCTATTTACAGATGGGCTACGTACAGGTACAGTAATACTATGGGGATGAGGTAGTTGGATGTGCTATTTACAGATGGGCTACGTACAGGTACAGTAATACTATGGGATGAGGTAGTTGGATGTGCTATTTACAGATGGGCTACGTACAGTACTATGGGGATGAGGTAGTTGGATGTGCAGGTACAGTAATACTATGGGGATGAGGTAGTTGGATGTGCTATTTACAGATGGGCTACGTACAGGTACAGTAATACTATGGGGATGAGGTAGTTGGATGTGCTATTTACAGATGGAGCACGTACAGGTACAGTAATACTATGGGGATGAGGTAGTTGGATGTGCTATTTACAGATGGCCTACGTACAGGTACAGTAATACTATGGGGATGAGGTAGTTGGATGTGCTATTTACAGATGGGCTACGTACAGGTACAGTAATACTATGGGGATGAGGTAGTTGGATGTGCTATTTACAGATGGGCTACGTACAGGTACAGTAATACTATGGGGATGAGGTAGTTGGATGTGCTATTTACAGATGGGCTACAGTAATACTGGTACTAGTAATACTAATGGGGATGAGGTAGTTGGATGTGCTATTTACAGATGGGCTACGTACAGGTACAGTAATACTATGGGGATGAGGTAGTTGGATGTGCTATTTACAGATGGGCTACGTACAGGTACAGTAATACTATGGGGATGAGGTAGTTGGATGTGCTATTTACAGATGGGCTACGTACAGGTACAGTAATACTATGGGGATGAGGTAGTTGGATGTGCTATTTACAGATAGATACGTACAGGTACAGTAATACTATGGGGATGAGGTAGTTGGATGTGCTATTTACAGATGGGCTCACGATACAGGTACAGTAATACTATGGGGATGAGGTAGTTGGATGTGCTATTTACAGATGGGCTATGTACAGGTACAGTAATACTATGGGGATGAGGTAGTTGGATGTGCTATTTACAGATGGGCTACGTACAGGTACAGTGATACTATGGGGATGAGGTAGTTGGATGTGCTATTTACAGATGGGCTATGTACAGGTACAGTGATACTATGGGGATGAGGTAGTTGGATGTGCTATTTACAGATGGGCTATGTACAGGTACAGTGATACTATGGGGATGAGGTAGTTGGTTGTGCTATTTACAGATGGGCCAAGTACAGGTACAGTAATACTATGGGGATGAGGTAGTTGGATGTGCTATTTACAGATGGGCTACGTACAGGTACAGTAATACTATGGGGATGAGGTAGTTGGATGTGCTATTTACAGATGGGCTGTGTACAGGTACAGTGATACTATGGGGATGAGGTAGTTGGATGTGCTATTTACAGATGGGCTGTGTACAGGTACAGTGATACTATGGGGATGAGGTAGTTGGATGTGCTATTTACAGATGGGCTGTGTACAGGTACAGTGATCGGTAAGCTGCTCTGACAGCTGATGCTTTACGTTAGTGAGGGAGATATAAGTCTCCAGCTTCAGTGATTATTTCAATTCGTTCCAGTCATTGGCAGCAGAGAACTGGAAGGAAAGGCGACCAAAGGAGGTGTTGACTTTGGGGATGACCAGTGAGATATACCTGCTGGAGCACGTGCTACGGGTGGGTGTTGCTATGGTGATCAGTGAGCAGAGATAAGGCGGGGATTTACCTAGCAAAGACTTATAGATGACCTGGAGCCAGTGGGTTTGGAGACGAATATGTAGCGAGAGCCAGCCGACTAGAGCATACAGGTCTCAGTGGTGGGGGAGTATATGGGGCTTTGGTGACAAACGCATGGCTCTGTGATAGACTGCATCCAATTTGCTTAGTAGGGTGTTGGCGGCTATTTTGTAAATGACATCAAATCAAATGTATTTATATAGCCCTTCGTACATCAGCTGATATCTCAAAGTGCTGTACAGAAACCCAGCCTAAAACCCCAAACAGCAAGCAATGCAGGTGTAGAAGCACGGTGGCTAGGAAAAACTCCCTAGAAAGGCCAAAACCTAGGAAGAAACCTAGAGAGGAACCAGGCTATGTGGGGTGGCCAGTCCTCTTCTGGCTGTGCCGGGTGGAGATTATAACAGAACATGGCCAAGATGTTCAAATGTTCATAAATGACCAGCATGGTCGAATAATAATAAGGCAGAACAGTTGAAACTGGAGCAGCAGCACAGTCAGGTGGAAGTTGAAACTGAGCAGCAGCATGGCCAGGTGGACTGGGGACAGCAAGGAGTCATCATGTCAGGTAGTCCTGGGGCATGGTCCTAGGGCTCAGGTCAGTTGAAACTGGAACAGCAGCATGGCCAGGTGGACTGGCGACAGCAAGGAGTCATCATGTCAGGTGGTCCTGGGGCATGGTCCTAGGGCTCAGGTCCTCCGAGAGAGAGAAAGAAAGAGAGAAGGAGAGAATTAGAGAACGCACACTTAGATTCACACAGGACACCGAATAGGACAGGAGAAGTACTCCAGATATAACAAACTGACCCCAGCCCCCCGACACATAAACTACTGCAGCATAAATACTGGAGGCTGAGACAGGAGTCTTGGGGGCGGCAGGGTAGCCTAGTGGTTAGAGTGTAGAGGGCGGCAGGGTAGCCTAGTGGTTAGAGCGTAGAGGCGGCAGGGTAGCCTAGTGGTTAGAGTGTAGAGGCGGCAGGGTAGCCTAGTGGTTAGAGTGTAGAGGTGGCAGGGTAGACTAGTGGTTAGTGTGTAGAGGCGGCAGGGTAGCCTAGTGGTTAGAGCGTAGAGGTGGCAGGGTAGACTAGTGGTTAGAGCGTTGGACTAGCAACCGGAAGGCTGCAAGATCAAACCCCCGAGCTGACAAGGTACAAATCTGTCGTTCTGCCCCTGAACAGGCAGTTAACCCACTGTTCCTAGGCCGTCATTGAAAATAAGAATTTGTTCTTAATTTTAACAGACTTACCTTTTTAAATAAAGGTCAAATAAATAAAAAAATATTGGCATAAGGGAGAGGCATGTGTAGCCGAGTGATCATAGGGTCCAATGAGCAGCACTAGGTAAGTCAGGGAGCCGTTCGGTAGTCGCTACTATGCTAGGCGAGCTGGAGACACGGGGATTCAGACAGCTAGCGGGCTGGAGACACGGGGATTCAGACAGCTAGCGGGCCGGGGCTAGCATGCTAGGCGAGCTGGAGACACGGGGATTCAGACAGCTAGCGGGCTGGAGACACGGGGATTCAGACAGCTAGCGGGCTGGAGACACGGGGATTCAGACAGCTAGCGGGCCGGGGCTGGCAGATGAGCCTCCAGGGACGTCGCAACGGAAGAGCCTGTTGAAACTACCTTGGACGATTACGTCGGCAGACCAGTCATGATGGGGCTCCGTGTCGGCAATAAAGGGTCCAGGCAAAAGAGGTATTGTAGCCCAAGAATTAGCTGATAGACCTCTTCGGGTAGCCGGGAGATGAGCCTAGCTCGAGGCAAGCTCAAGGCTAACTGATGCTTGCTTTGGAACAGAGGCGTTAGCCAGCAGTAGACACTCGGTTGCAGCTAGCTAGCTGCGATGATCCGGTGTAATGGTCCAGAGCTTGCGGTAGGAATCCGGTAAAGCGATAGAGAAAAAGCAGTCCGATATACTCTGGGATGATATACTTTGGGTTGATATACTCTGGGTTGATATACTCTAGGTTAATATACTCTAGGTTGATATACTCTAGGTTAATATACTCTAGGTTGATATACTCTGGGTTGATATACTCTGGGTTGATATAATCTGGGTTGATATACTCTGGGTTGATATACTCTGGGTTGATATACTCTAGGTTAATATACTCTGGGTTGATATACTCTGGGTTGATATACTCTGGGTTAATATACTCTGGGTTGATATACTCTGGGAGAATATACTCTGGGTTGATATACTCTAGGTTAATATACTCTGGGATGTTATACTCTGGGATGTTATACTCTGGTTTGATATACTCTAGGTTAATATACTCTAGGTTGATATACTCTGGGTTGATATACTCTAGGTTAATATACTCTGGGATGATATACTCTGGGTTGATATACTCTGGGTTGATATACTCTGGGTTGATATACTCTAGGTTAATATACTCTGGGCTGTTATACTCTGGGCTGTTATACTCTGGTTTGATATACTCTAGGTTGATATACTCTGGGTTGATATACTCTAGGTTAATATACTCTGGGATGATATACTCTGGGTTAATATACTCTGGGATGATATACTCTGGGTTGATATACTCTGGGTTGATATACTCTGGGTTAATATACTCTAGGTTAATATACTCTGGGTTAATATACTCTGGGTTGATATACTCTAGGTTGATATACTCTGGGTTGATATACTCTGGGTTGATATACTCTAGGATAATATACTCTGGGATGATATACTCTGGGTTGATATACTCTAGGTTAATATACTCTAGGTTGATATACTCTAGGTTGATATACTCTGGGTTGATATACTCTAGGTTAATATACTCTGGGATGATATACTCTGGGTTGATATACTCTGGGTTGATATACTCTGGGTTGATATACTCTAGGTTAATATACTCTGGGATGTTATACTCTGGGATGTTATACTCTGGTTTGATATACTCTAGGTTGATATACTCTGGGTTGATATACTCTGGGTTGATATACTCTAGGATAATATACTCTGGGATGATATACTCTGGGTTAATATACTCTAGGTTGATATACTCTGGGTTGATATACTCTAGGTTAATATACTCTGGGATGATATACTCTGGGTTAATATACTCTGGGATGATATACTCTGGGTTGATATACTCTGGGTTGATATACTCTGGTTTGATATACTCTAGGTTAATATACTCTGGGATGATATACTCTGGGTTGATATACTCTGGGATGATATATTCTGGGTTGATATACTCTGGGTTGATATACTCTGGGATGATATATTCTGGGTTGATATACTCTGGGTTGATATACTCTAGGATAATATACTCTGGGATGATGTACTCTGGGTTGATATACTCTGGGATGATGTACTCTGGGTTGATATACTCTGGGTTAATATACTCTGGGATGATATACTCTGGGTTGATATACTCTAGGTTAATATACTCTAGGTTGATATACTCTGGGTTGATATACTCTAGGTTAATATACTCTGGGATGATGTACTCTGGGTTGATATACTCTGGGTTGATATACTCTGGGATGATATACTCTGGGATGATATACTCTGGGTTGATATACTCTGGGTTGATATACTCTGGGATGATATACTCTGGGTTGATATACTCTGGGATGATATATTCTGGGTTGATATACTCTGGGTTGATATACTCTGGGTTGATATACTCTGGGATGATATACTCTGGGTTGATATACTCTGGGATGATATATTCTGGGTTGATATACTCTGGGTTGATATATTCTGGGTTGATATACTCTGGGATGATATATTCTGGGTTGATATACTCTGGGTTGATATACTCTAGGATAATATACTCTGGGTTGATATACTCTGGGTTGATATACTCTGGGTTGATATATTCTGGGTTGATATACTCTGGGTTGATATATTCTGGGTTGATATACTCTGGGTTGATATCGTATGCACTGATACAATGGGGAGAACAAGTATTTGATACACTGCCGATTTTGCAGGTTTTCCCACTTGCAAAGCATGTAGAGGTCTGTAATTTTATCATAGGTACACTTCAACTGTGAGAGACGGAATCTAAAACAAAAATCCAGAAAATCACATTGTATGCTTTTTAAGTAATTAATTTGCATTTTATTTTACGATGACATGTTGATCATTGATATTTAACGATTACACAAGGATCATTAATATACAGTGATTGCATAATGATCAGTAATACTGTTGTTGTTATTTCCATCTCTTTGCTTCAGGATAACCTACACAGAAGCCATAAACATCCTAAACAGCAGCTCCAAGAAATTTGCTTTCAAAACAGATGTAAGTAGAGTACAGCTCTATCCTCTTTCAGAGGGAGATAACTGTAGCCTCTGTCAGAAGGAGATAACTGTAGCCTCTGTCAGAAGGAGATAGCTGTAGCCTCTGTCAGAAGGAGATAACTGTAGCCTCTGTCAGAAGGAGATAGCTGTAGCCTCTGTCAGAAGGAGATAGCTGTAGCCTCTGTCCGAAGGAGATAGCTGTAGTCTCTGTCAGAAGGAGATAACTGTAGCCTCTGTCAGAAGGAGATAGCTGTAGCCTCTGTCAGGAGATGACTGTAGCCTCTTTCAGAAGGAGATAACTGTAGCCTCTTTCAGAAGGAGATAGCTGTAGCCTCTGTCAGAAGGAGATAACTGTAGCCTCATTCAGAAGGAGATAGCTGTAGCCTCTGTCAGAAGGAGATAGCTGTAGCCTCTGTCAGAAGGAGACAACTGTAGCCTCTTTCAGGAGATAGCTGTAGCCTCTTCCAGAAGGAGATAGCTGTAGCCTCTTTCAGAAGGAGATAGCTGTAGCCTCTTTCAGAAGGAGATAGCTGTAGCCTCTTAATAACAGATGGTCAGTAGAGCTATTTTCTAGAATGTTGTACCCTGTGTATTCTGTACTGTGTCAACCTGATTCTATTTTCACACCTGAGATTCTACATTTTCAGGCATGTGTGGGGTCAAACCTTTAATCTCTCATTCTCTTTCTGCCTCTTACTCCTTCCCTCTCTCCCCTTCTCACTCTACCCCACCTCTCTCCCTCCCTACCTTCCTCTCCCTCCCTCTTTTACTGATTCTCTTCCCCCTTTTGTCTCCCTCTCTCCTCCTTCCCTCCCTCCTCCTTCCCTCCCTCCTCCTTCCCTCCCTCCCTCCCTTTATCAGTGGGGCTCTGACTTGCAGACAGAGCATGAGAAGTACCTGGTGAAACATTGTGGCGATGTTCCTCTCTTCGTCACTGATTATCCCTATGCCCTGAAGCCCTTCTACACACGAGACAACCAGGACCAGCCTCTACACACTGTAAGGTCATGTAGCACATGGAGATCGGTCTAGTTTGAACAACACATCAGGTTGTTATTATAATAGAGAATGTGTTGTTAATGAGTCACCTGGTTAAATAAAACAAACTCCACTCCATAGTTAAAACATTGTTTCACCTATTAAAGTTGTGTGGTCAGTTGAACCGGTCATGTCAGTTGAACCGGTTCCGGGTCATGTCAGTTGAACCGGTTCCGGGTCATGTCAGTTGAACCGGTTCCGGGTCATGTCAGTTGAACCGGTTCCGGGTCATGTCAGTTGAACCGGTTCCGGGTCATGTCAGTTGAACCGGTTCCGGGTCATGTCAGTTGAACCGGTTCCGGGTCATGTCAGTTGAGCCGGTCATGTCAGTTGAACCGGTTCCGGGTCATGTCAGTTGAACCGGTTCCGGTCATGTCAGTTGAACCGTTCCGGTCATGTCAGTTGAACCGGTTCGGGTCATGTCAGTTGAACCGGTTCCGGTCATGTCAGTTGAACCGGTTCCGGTCATGTCAGTTGAACCGTTCCGGTCATGTCAGTTGAACCGGTTCTGGTCATGTCAGTTGAGCCGGTCATGTCAGTTGAACCGGTTCGGTCATGTCAGTTGAACCGTTCCGGTCATGTCAGTTGAACCGGTTCCGGGTCATGTCAGTTGAACCGGTTCCGGGTCATGTCAGTTGAACCGGTTCCGGGTCATGTCAGTTGAACCGGTGCCGGGTCATGTCAGTTGAACCGGTGCCGGGTCATGTCAGTTGAACCGGTGCCGGGTCATGTCAGTTGAACCGGTGCCGGGTCATGTCAGTTGAACCGGTGCCGGGTCATGTCAGTTGAACCGGTTCGGTCATGTCAGTTGAACCGGTTCGGGTCATGTCAGTTGAGCGGTCATGTCAGTTGAACCGTTCCGGGTCATGTCAGTTGAACCGGTTCCGGGACATGTCAGTTGAACCGGTTCCGGGTCATGTCAGTTGAACCGGTTCTGGTCATGTCAGTTGAGCCGGTCATGTCAGTTGAACCGGTTCCGGGTCATGTCAGTTGAACCGGTTCCGGGTCATGTCAGTTGAACCGTTCGGTCATGTCAGTTGAACCGGTTCCGGTCATGTCAGTTGAACCGTTCCGGTCATGTCAGTTGAACCGGTTCCGGTCATGTCAGTTGAACCGGTTCCGGTCATGTCAGTTGAGCCGGTCATGTCAGTTGAACCGGTTCCGGTCATGTCAGTTGAACCGGTTCCGGTCATGTCAGTTGAACCGGTTCGGGTCATGTCAGTTGAACCGTTCCGGTCATGTCAGTTGAACCGGTTCCGGTCATGTCAGTTGAACCGTTCCGGGTCATGTCAGTTGAACTGGTTCCGGTCATGTCAGTTGAACCGGTTCTGGTCATGTCAGTTGAGCCGGTCATGTCAGTTGAACCGGTTCCGGGTCATGTCAGTTGAACCGGTTCCGGGTCATGTCAGTTGAACCGGTTCTGGTCATGTCAGTTGAACCGGTTCCGGGTCATGTCAGTTGAACCGGTGCCGGGTCATGTCAGTTGAACCGGTGCCGGGTCATGTCAGTTGAACCGGTGCCGGGTCATGTCAGTTGAACCGGTGCCGGGTCATGTCAGTTGAACCGGTGCCGGGTCATGTCAGTTGAACCGGTTCCGGGTCATGTCAGTTGAACCGGTTCCGGGTCATGTCAGTTGAGCCGGTCATGTCAGTTGAACCGGTTCCGGGTCATGTCAGTTGAACCGGTTCCGGGACATGTCAGTTGAACCGGTTCCGGGTCATGTCAGTTGAACCGGTTCTGGTCATGTCAGTTGAGCCGGTCATGTCAGTTGAACCGGTTCCGGGTCATGTCAGTTGAACCGGTTCTGGTCATGTCAGTTGAACCGGTTCTGGTCATGTCAGTTGAACCGGTTCCGGGTCATGTCAGTTGAACTGTTCGGTCATGTCAGTTGAACCGGTTCCGGGTCATGTCAGTTGAACCGGTTCCGGGTCATGTCAGTTGAACCGGTTCCGGGTCATGTCAGTTGAACCGGTTCCGGGTCATGTCAGTTGAACCGGTTCCGGGTCATGTCAGTTGAACCGGTTCCGGGTCATGTCAGTTGAGCCGGTCATGTCAGTTGAACCGGTTCCGGGTCATGTCATTTGAACCGGTTCCGGGTCATGTCAGTTGAACCGGTTCTGGTCATGTCAGTTGAGCCGGTCATGTCAGTTGAGCCGGTCATGTCAGTTGAACCGGTTCCGGGTCATGTCAGTTGAACCGGTTCCGGGTCATGTCAGTTGAACCGGTTCCGGGTCATGTCAGTTGAACCGGTTCTGGTCATGTCAGTTGAGCCGTTACGGTCATGTCAGTTGAGCGGTTCCGGGTCATGTCAGTTGAGCCGGTTCGGTCATGTCAGTTGAGCCGTTCCGGTCATGTCAGTTGAGCCGGTTCCGGGTCATGTCAGTTGAGCCGGTTCCGGGTCATGTCAGTTGAGCCGGTTCCGGGTCATGTCAGTTGAGCCGGTCATGTCAGTTGAGCCGGTCATGTCAGTTGAACCGGTTACGGGTCATGTCAGTTGAACCGGTTCCGGTCATGTCAGTTGAGCCGGTTCGGTCATGTCAGTTGAGCCGGTTCCGGTCATGTCAGTTGAGCGGTTCCGGTCATGTCAGTTGAGCCGGTTCGGGTCATGTCAGTTGAGCCGGTTCGGGTCATGTCAGTTGAGCCGGTCATGTCAGTTGAGCGGTTCCGGTCATGTCAGTTGAGCCGGTTCCGGTCATGTCAGTTGAGCGGTTCCGGTCATGTCAGTTGAGCCGGTTCCGGTCATGTCAGTTGAACCGGTTCGGTTCATGTCAGTTGAACCGGTCATGTCAGTTGAACCGTCCCTGTCATGTCAGTTGAACCGGTTCCGGTCATGTCAGTTGAACCGGTTCGGGTCATGTCAGTTGAACCGTCCCGGTCATGTCAGTTGAACCGGTCCCGGTCATGTCAGTTGAACCGGTCCCGGGTCATGTCAGTTGAACCGTCCCGGTCATGTCAGTTGAACCGTCCCGGGTCATGTCAGTTGAGCCGTCCCGGTCATGTCAGTTGAGCGGTCCCGGTCATGTCAGTTGAGCCGTCCCGGTCATGTCAGTTGAGCCGGTCATGTCAGTTGAACCGGTTCCGGTCATGCAGTTGAACCGTTCCGGTCATGTCAGTTGAGCCGGTTCGGTCATGTCAGTTGAGCCGGTTCCGGTCATGTCAGTTGAACCGGTTCCGGGTCATGTCAGTTGAACCGGTTCCGGGTCATGTCAGTTGAACCGGTTCCGGGTCATGTCAGTTGAACCGGTTCCGGGTCATGTCAGTTGAGCCGGTTCCGGGTCATGTCAGTTGAGCCGGTCCCGGGTCATGTCAGTTGAACCGGTCCCGGGTCATGTCAGTTGAACCGGTCATGTCAGTTGAACCGGTTCCGGGTCAGGTCAGTTGAACCGGTTCCGGGTCAGGTCAGTTGAACCGGTGTCATCTGTAATTTTAAATGTTCTTTCTTCCACACTGTCATCTCCTTACGGTTTAGTGGAAAAGATGACAGTCCTTTAGTCACCCAGTTGTGTGTGCCTGTGTGTGTGTGTGTGTGTGTGTGTGTATACTTACCTTTGTGTGTGTGTGTATGTGTGTGTACCTGTCTGTGTACCCGTGTGTGTGTGTGTGTGTGTGTGTGTGTGTACCTGTCTGTGTACCCGTGTGTGTGTGTGTGTGTGTGTGTGTACCTGTCTGTGTACCCGTGTGTGTGTGTGTGTGTGTGTGTGTGTGTGTGTACCTGTCTGTGTACCCGTGTGTGTGTGTGTGTGTGTGTGTGTACCTGTCTGTGTACCCGTGTGTGTGTGTGTGTGTGTGTGTGTGTGTGTGTGTGTGTGTGTATGTGTACCTGTCTGTGTACCCGTGTGTGTGTGTGTGTGTGTGTGTGTGTGTGTGTACCTGTCTGTGTACCCGTGTGTGTGTGTGTGTACCTGTCTGTGTACCCGTATGTGTGTGTGTGTGTGTGTGTGTGTGTGTGTGTGTGTACCTCTCCAGGCAGCAGCAGTAGATCTGTTAGTCCCCGGAGTAGGAGAGATGTGTGGAGGTTCTCTGAGAGAGGAGAGACTGGACCTACTGAAGAAACGTCTAGCACAGTAGGAACACACTACGTTATGAAATAACTCTGTTACAACTTTCAGATAAAAGAAAATCTAAGAAATACAGAAAACCGCATTTCATGTCCAATACATATAAACTATATAAATACATACATATATTTGCAATACAACAGACAGACATTTAAAAAGTGGAATATTGAGTATATATATTTACACAACATGGAATCAACACAAATTTGGTAATTGCTCGTCTGTTAATAAACACACGTCATGCGTCTTCTTCAGGGCTGGTTTGGATGAGACATACGGATGGTAAGAGCATTTTAATTCAATACGTGTTCAAATTGTGTAGGTTCTATTCTACTCTACACTGTTCTATTCTATACGGTTTTATTCTACTCTACACTGTTCTATTCTATACGGTTCTATTCTACTCTACACTGTTCTATTGTATTCTATACGGTTCTATTCTACTCTACACTGTTCTATTCTATACGGTTCTATTCTACTCTACACTGTTCTATTCTATACGGTTCTATTCTACTCTACACTGTTCTATTGTATTCTATACGGTTCTATTCTACTCTACACTGTTCTATTCTATACGGTTCTATTCTACTCTACACTGTTCTGTTCTATTCTATACGGTTCTATTCTACTCTACACTGTTCTATTCTATACGGTTCTATTCTACTCTACAGTGTTCTATTCTATTCTATACGGTTCTATTCTACTCTACACTGTTCTATTCTATTCTATACGGTTCTATTCTACTCTACACTGTTCTGTTCTATTCTATACGGTTCTATTCTACTCTACACTGTTCTATTCTATTCTATACGGTTCTATTCTACTCTACACTGTTCTGTTCTATTCTATACGGTTCTATTCTACTCTACACTGTTCTATTCTGTTCTATTCTACACTGTTCTATTCTCCTCTACACTGTTCTATTCTATTCTATACGGTTCTATTCTACTCTACACTGTTCTATTCTGTTCTATTCTACACTGTTCTATTCTACTCTACACTGTTCTATTCTATTCTATACGGTTCTATTCTACTCTACACTGTTCTATTCTGTTCTATTCTACACTGTTCTATTCTACTCTACACTGTTCTATTCTACTCTACACTGTTCTATTCTATTCTACACTGTTCTATTCTGTTCTATTCTACTCTACACTGTTCTATTCTACTCTACACTGTTCTATTCTATACTGTTCTATTCTGTTGTGTTCTACTCTACACTGTTCTATTCTATACTGTTCTATTCTGTTCTATTCTACTCTACTCTACACTATTCTGTTCTATTCTACTCTACACTATTCTATTCTACTCTACACTGTTCTATTCTATTCTATACTGTTCTATTATGTTGTGTTCTACTGTACACTGTTCTATTCTATACTGTTCTATTCTACTCTACACTGTTCTATTCTGTTCTATTCTACTCTACACATTTACATTTACATTTCCAGAGCGACTTACAAATTGGTGCATTCACCTTATGACATCCAGTGGAACAATAGTGCATCTAAATCTTTTAAGGGGGGGTGAGAGGGATTACTTTATCCTATCCTAGGTATTCCTTAAAGAGGTGGGGTTTCAGGTGTCTCCGGAAGGTGGTGATTGACTCCGCTGTCCTGGCGTCGTGAGGGAGTTTGTTCCACCATTGGGGGGCCAGAGCAGCGAACAGTTTTGACTGGGCTGAGCGGGAACTGTACTTCCTCAGTGGTAGGGAGGCGAGCAGGCCAGAGGTGGATGAACGCAGTGCCCTTGTTTGGGTGTAGGGCCTGATCAGAGCCTGGAGGTACTAGGGTGCCGTTCCCCTCACAGCTCCGTAGGCAAGCACCATGGTCTTGTAGCGGATGCGAGCTTCAACTGGAAGCCAGTGGAGAGAGCGGATGAGCGGGGTGACGTGAGAGAACTTGGGAAGGTTGAACACCAGACGGGCTGCGGCGTTCTGGATGAGTTGTAGGGGTTTAATGGCACAGGCAGGGAGCCCAGCCAACAGCGAGTTGCAGTAATCCAGACGGGAGATGACGAGTGCCTGGATTAGGACCTGCGCCGCTTCCTGTGTGAGGCAGGGTCGTACTCTGCGGATGTTGTAGAGCATGAACCTACAGGAACGGGCCACCGCCTTGATGTTAGTTGAGAACGACAGGGTGTTGTCCAGGATCACGCCAAGGTTCTTAGCGCTCTGGGAGGAGGACACAATGGAGTTGTCAACCGTGATGGCGAGATCATGGAACGGGCAGTCCTTCCCTGGGAGGAAGAGCAGCTCCGTCTTGCCGAGGTTCAGCTTGAGGTGGTGATCCGTCATCCACACTGATATGTCTGCCAGACATGCAGAGATGCGATTCGCCACCTGGTCATCAGAAGGGGGAAAGGAGAAGATTAATTGTGTGTCGTCTGCATAGCAATGATAGGAGAGACCATGTGAGGTTATGACAGAGCCAAGTGACTTGGTGTATAGCGAGAATAGGAGAGGGCCTAGAACAGAGCCCTGGGGACACCAGTGGTGAGAGCACGTGGTGTGGAGACGGATTCTCGCCACGCCACCTGGTAGGAGCGACCTGTCAGGTAGGACGCAATCCAGCGTGGGCCGCGCCGGAGATGCCCAACTCGGAGAGGGTGGAGAGGAGGATCTGATGGTTCACAGTATCGAAGGCAGCCGATAGGTCTAGAAGGATGAGAGCAGAGGAGAGAGAGTTAGCTTTAGCAGTGCGGAGCGCCTCCGTGATACAGAGAAGAGCAGTCTCAGTTGAATGACTAGTCTTGAAACCTGACTGATTTGGATCAAGAAGGTCATTCTGAGAGAGATAGCGGGAGAGCTGGCCAAGGACGGCACGTTCAAGAGTTTTGGAGAGAAAAGAAAGAAGGGATACTGGTCTGTAGTTGTTGACATCGGAGGGATCGAGTGTAGGTTTTTTCAGAATTGGTGCAACTCTCGCTCTCTTGAAGACGGAAGGGACGTAGCCAGCGGTCAGGGATGAGTTGATGAGCGATGTGAGGTAAGGGAGAAGGTCTCCGGAAATGGTCTGGAGAAGAGAGGAGGGGATAGGGTCAAGCGGGCAGGTTGTTGGGCGGCCGGCCGTCACAAGACGCAAGATTTCATCTGGAGAGAGAGGGGAGAAAGAGGTCAGAGCACAGGGTAGGGCAGTGTGAGCAGAACCAGCGGTGTCGTTTGACTTAGCAAACGAGGATCGGATGTCGTCGACCTTCTTTTCAAAATGGTTGACGAAGTCATCTGCAGAGAGGGAGGAGGGGGAGGGGAAGGAGGATTCAGGAGGGAGGAGAAGGTTGCAAAGAGCTTCCTAGGGTTAGAGGCAGATGCTTGGAATTTAGAGTGGTAGAAAGTGGCTTTAGCAGCAGAGAGAGAAGAGGAAAATGTAGAGAGGAGGGAGTGAAAGGATGTCAGGTCCGCAGGGAGGCGAAGTTTTCCTCCATTTCCGCTCGGCTGCCCGGAGCCCTGTTCTGTGAGCTCGCAATGAGTCGTCGAGCCACGGAGCGGGGAGGGGAGGACCGAGCCGGCCTGGGAGGATAGGGGACATAGAGAGTCAAAGGATGCAGAAAGGAGGAGAGGAGGGTTGAGGAGGCAGAATCAGGAGATAGGTTGGAGAAGGTTTGAGCAGAGGGAAGAGATGATAGGATGGAAGAGGAGAGAGTAGCGGGGAGAGAGAGCGAAGGTTGGGACGGGCGCGATACCATCCGAGTAGGGGCAGTGTGGGAAGTGTTGGATGAGAGCGAGAGGGAGAAGGATACAAGGTAGTGGTCGGAGACTTGGAGGGGAGTTGCAATGAGGTTAGTGGAAGAACAGCATCTAGTAAAGATGAGGTCGAGCGTATTTCCTGCCTTGTGAGTAGGGGGGGAAGGTGAGAGGGTGAGGTCAAAAGAGGAGGAGTGGAAAGAAGGAGGCAGAGAGGAATGAGTCGAAGGTAGACGTGGGGAGGTTAAAGTCGCCCAGAACTGTGAGAGGTGAGCCGTCCTCAGGAAAGGAGCTGTTATATTCTACTCTACACTGTTCTATACTGTTCTATTCTGTTGTGTTCTACTCTACACTGTTCTATTCTATACGGTTCTATTCTACTCTACACTGTTCTATTCTACTCTACACTGTTCTATTCTGTTCTATTCTACTCTACACTGTTCTATTCTACTCCACACTGTTCTATTCTACTCTACACTGTTCTATTCTACTCTACACTGTTCTATTCTACTCTACACTGTTCTATTCTATTCTACACTGTTCTATTCTGTTCTACTCTATACTGTTCTATTCTATACTGTTCTATTCTGTTGTGTTCTACTCTACACTGTTCTATTCTACTCTACACTGTTCTATTCTATACTGTTCTATTCTACTTTACACTGTTCTATTCTATATGGTTCTATTCTACTCTACACTGTTCTATTCTACTCTACACTGTTCTATTCTATACTGTTCTATTCTACTCTACACTGTTCTATTCTGTTCTATTCTACTCTACACTGTTCTATTCTACTCTACACTGTTCTATTCTACTCTACACTGTTCTATTCTACTCTACACTGTTCTATTCTATTCTACACTGTTCTATTCTGTTCTACTCTATACTGTTCTATTCTATACTGTTCTATTCTGTTGTGTTCTACTCTACACTGTTCTATTCTACTCTACACTGTTCTATTCTATACTGTTCTATTCTACTTTACACTGTTCTATTCTATATGGTTCTATTCTACTCTACACTGTTCTATTCTACTCTACACTGTTCTATTCTACTCTACACTGTTCTATTCTATTCTACACTGTTCTATTCTGTTCTACTCTATACTGTTCTATTCTATACTGTTCTATTCTGTTGTGTTCTACTCTACACTGTTCTATTCTACTCTACACTGTTCTATTCTATACTGTTCTATTCTACTCTACACTGTTCTATTCTGTTCTATTCTACTCTACACTGTTCTATTCTACTCTACACTGTTCTATACTGTTCTATTCGGTTGTGTTCTACTCTACACTGTTCTATTCTATACTGTTATATTCTGTTGTGTTCTACTCTACACTGTTCTATTCTACTCTACACTGTTCTATTCTATACTGTTCTATTCTGTTGTGTTATACTCTACACTGTTCTATTCTATACTGTTCTATTCTGTTATATCCTACTCTACACTGTTCTATACTGTTCTATTCTGTTTTCTACTCTACACTGTTCTATTCTATACGGTTCTATTCTACTCTACACTGTTCTATTCTACTCTACACTGTTCTATTCTGTTCTATTCTACTCTACACTGTTCTATTCTACTCTACACTGTTCTATTCTACTCTACACTGTTCTATTCTATTCTACACTGTTCTGTTCTATTCTACTCTACACTGTTCTATTCTACTCTACACTGTTCTATTCTACTCTACACTGTTCTATTCTATTCTACACTGTTCTATTCTGTTCTACTCTATACTGTTCTATTCTATACTGTTCTATTCTGTTGTGTTCTACTCTACACTGTTCTATTCTATACTGTTCTATTCTACTTTACACTGTTCTATTCTATATGGTTCTATTCTACTCTACACTGTTCTATTCTACTCTACACTGTTCTATTCTATACTGTTCTATTCTACTCTACACTGTTCTATTCTGTTCTATTCTACTCTACACTGTTCTATTCTACTCTACACTGTTCTATACTGTTCTATTCGGTTGTGTTCTACTCTACACTGTTCTATTCTATACTGTTATATTCTGTTGTGTTCTACTCTACACTGTTCTATTCTACTCTACACTGTTCTATTCTATTCTATACGGTTCTATTCTATTCTATACGGTTCTATTCTACTCTACACTGTTCTATTCTGTTCTATTCTACTCTACACTGTTCTATTCTACTCTACACTGTTCTATTCTACTCTACACTGTTCTATTCTATTCTACACTGTTCTGTTCTATTCTACTCTACACTGTTCTATTATACTCTACACTGTTCTATTCTACTCTACACTGTTCTATTCTATTCTACACTGTTCTATTCTGTTCTATTCTACTCTATACTGTTCTATTCTATACTGTTCTATTCTGTTGTGTTCTACTCTACACTGTTCTATTCTACTCTACACTGTTCTATTCTATACTGTTCTATTCTACTTTACACTGTTCTATTCTATACGGTTCTATTCTACTCTACACTGTTCTATTCTATACTGTTCTATTCTACTCTACACTGTTCTGTTCTATTCTACTCTACACTGTTCTATTCTACTCTACACTGTTCTATACTGTTCTATTCGGTTGTGTTCTACTCTACACTGTTCTATTCTGTTGTGTTCTACTCTACACTGTTCTATTCTACTCTACACTGTTCTATTCTACTCTACACTGTTCTATTCTATACTGTTCTATTCTGTTGTGTTATACTCTACACTGTTCTATTCTATACTGTTCTATTCTGTTCTACTCTACTCTACACTGTTCTATTCTGTTCTATTCTACTCTACACTGTTCTATTCTACTCTACACTGTTCTATTCTATACTGTTCTATTCTGTTGTGTTCTATTCTATACTGTTCTATTCTACTCTACACTGTTCTATTCTGTTCTATGCTATTCTACTCTACTCTGTTCTATTCTACTCTACACTGTTCTATTCTACTCTACACTGTTCTATTCTGTTCTATTCTACTCTACACTGTTCTATTCTGTTCTATTCTACTCTACACTTCTATTCTGTTCTATTCTACTCTACACTGTTCTATTCTGTTCTATTCTACTCTACACTGTTCTATTCTACTCTACACTGTTCTATTCTGTTCTATTCTACTCTACACTGTTCTATTCTACTCTACACTGTTCTAGTCTGTTCTATTCTACTCTACACTGTTCTATTCTATACTGTTCTATTCTACTCTGCACTGTTCTATTCTTCTATACTGTTCTATTCTGTTGTGTTCTACTCTACACTGTTCTATTCTATACTGTTCTATTCTGTTCTATTCTACTCTACACTGTTCTATTCTACTCTACACTGTTCTGTTCTATTCTACTCTACACTGTTATATTCTACTCTACACTGTTCTACATGGTTCTATTCTACTCTACACTGTTATATTCTACTCTACACTGTTCTATTCTGTTCTATTCTACTCTACACTGTTCTGTTCTACTCTACACTGTTCTATTCTACTCTACACTGTTCTATTCTGTTGTGTTCTACTCTACACTGTTCTATTCTATTCTACACTGTTCTATTCTGTTCTACTCTACACTGTTCTATTCTACTCTACACTGTTCTATTCTGTTCTACTCTACTCTATAATGTTCTATTCTACTCTACACTGTTCTGTTCTATTCTACACTGTTCTATTCTACTCTATAATGTTCTATTCTACTCTACACTGTTCTATTCTACTCTACACTGTTCTATTCTACTCTACACTATTCTATTTTGTTATATTCTACTCTACACTGTTCTGTTCTATTCTACTCTACACTGTTCTGTTCTACTCTACACTGTTCTGTTCTGTTCTACTCTACACTGTTCTATTCTACTCTACACTGTTCTATTCTGTTCTATTCTACTCTACACTGTTCTGTTCTACTCTACACTGTTCTATTCTATACTGTTCTATTCTGTTCTATTCTACTCTACACTGTTCTATTCTGTTCTATTCTACTCTACACTGTTCTATTCTGTTCTATTCTACTCTACACTTCTGTTCTATTCTACTCTACACTGTTCTATTCTGTTCTATTCTACTCTACACTGTTCTATTCTACTCTACACTTCTATTCTACTCTACACTGTTCTAGTCTGTTCTATTCTACTCTACACTGTTCTATTCTATACTGTTCTATTCTACTCTGCACTGTTCTATTCTTCTATACTGTTCTATTCTGTTGTGTTCTACTCTACACTGTTCTATTCTATACTGTTCTATTCTGTTCTATTCTACTCTACACTGTTCTATTCTACTCTACACTGTTCTGTTCTATTCTATTCTACTCTACACTGTTATATTCTACTCTACACTGTTCTACATGGTTCTATTCTACTCTACACTGTTATATTCTACTCTACACTGTTCTATTCTGTTCTATTCTACTCTACACTGTTCTGTTCTACTCTACACTGTTCTATTCTACTCTACACTGTTCTATTCTGTTGTGTTCTACTCTACAATGTTGTGTTCTACTCTACACTGTTCTATTCTACTCTACACTGTTCTATTCTGTTCTACTCTACTCTATAATGTTCTATTCTACTCTACACTGTTCTGTTCTATTCTACACTGTTCTATTCTACTCTATAATGTTCTATTCTACTCTACACTGTTCTATTCTACTCTACACTGTTCTATTCTACTCTACACTATTCTATTTTGTTCTATTCTACTCTACACTGTTCTGTTCTATTCTACTCTACACTGTTCTGTTCTACTCTACACTGTTCTGTTCTACTCTACACTGTTCTATTCTACTCTACACTGTTCTATTCTGTTCTATTCTACTCTACACTGTTCTGTTCTACTCTACACTGTTCTATTCTACTCTACACTGTTCTATTCTGTTCTATTCTACACTGTTCTGTTCTACACTGTTCTATTCTACTCTACACTGTTCTATTCTACGCTACACTCTTCTATTCTGTTAAATTCTACTCTACACTGTTCTATTCTACTCTACACTGTTCTATTCTACGCTACACTGTTCTATTCTGTTCTATTCTACTCTACACTGTTCTATTCTGTTCTATTCTACTCTACACTGTTCTGTTCTACTCTACACTGTTCTATTCTACTCTACACTGTTCTATTCTGTTCTATTCTACACTGTTCTGTTCTACACTGTTCTATTCTACTCTACACTGTTCTATTCTACGCTACACTGTTCTATTCTGTTAAATTCTACTCTACACTGTTCTATTCTACGCTACACTGTTCTATTCTGTTCTATTCTACTCTACACTGTTCTATTCTGTTCTATTCTACTCTACACTGTTCTATTATGTTCTATTCAACTCTACACTGTTCTATTCTACTCTACACTATTCTGTTCTATTCTACTCTACACTGTTCTATTCTGTTCTATTCTACTCTACACTGTTCTATTCTGTTCTATTCTACTCTACACTGTTCTATTCTGTTCTATTCTACTCTATAATGTTCTATTCTGTTCTATTCTACTCTACACTGTTCTATTCTACTCTACACTGTTCTATTCTGTTCTATTCTACTCTACACTGTTCTATTCTACTCTACACTGTTCTATTCTACTCTACACGGTTCTATTCTTTTCAATTCTACTCTACACTGTTCTATCCTACTCTACACGGTTCTATTCTACTCTACACTGTTCTATTCTACTCTACACTGTTCTATTCTGTTCTATTCTCTACTCTACACTGTTCTATTCTACTCTACACAGTTCTATTCTTTTCAATTCTACTCTACACTGTTCTATCCTACTCTACACGGTTCTATTCTACTCTACACTGTTCTATTCTACTCTACACTGTTCTATTATGTTCTATTCTACTCTACACTGTTCTATTCTACTCTACACTGTTCTATTTTGTTCTATTCTACTCTACACTGTTCTGTTCTGTTCTACTCTACACTGTTCTGTTCTACACTGTTCTATTCTATTCTACTCTACACTGTTCTATTCTACTCTACACTGTTCTATTCTGTTCTATTCTACTCTACACTGTTCTATTCTGTTCTACACTGTTCTATTCTGTTCTATTCTACTCTACACTGTTCTATTCTGTTCCATTCTACTCTACACTGTTCTATTATGTTCTATTCTACTCTATAATGTTCTATTCTGTTCTAATCTACTCTACACTGTTCTATTCTACTCTACACTGTTCTATTCTACTCTACACTATTCTATTTTGTTCTATTCTATTCTACTGTACACTGTTCTGTTCTACTCTACACTGTTCTATTCTATTCTATAATGTTCTATTCTGTTCTATTCTACTCCACACTGTTCTATTCTGTTCTATTCTACTCTACACTGTTCTATTCTATTCTACTCTACACTGTTCTATTCTACTCTACACTGTTCTATTCTGTTCTATTCTACTCTACACTGTTCTATTCTGTTCTACACTGTTCTATTCTGTTCTATTCTACTCTACACTGTTCTATTCTGTTCCATTCTACTCTACACTGTTCTATTATGTTCTATTCTACGCTATAATGTTCTATTCTGTTCTAATCTACTCTACACTGTTCTATTCTACTCTACACTGTTCTATTCTACTCTACACTATTCTATTTTGTTCTATTCTATTCTACTGTACACTGTTCTGTTCTACTCTACACTGTTCTATTCTATTCTATAATGTTCTATTCTGTTCTATTCTACTCCACACTGTTCTATTCTGTTCTATTCTACTCTACACTGTTCTATTCTGTTCTACTCTACACTGTTCTATTCTGTTCTATTCTACTCTACACTGTTCTATTATGTTCCATTCTACTCTATAATGTTCTATTCTGTTCTAATCTACTCTACACTGTTCTATTCTACTCTACACTGTTCTATTATGTTCTATTCTACTCTATAATGTTCTATTCTGTTCTAATCTACTCTACACTGTTCTATTCTACTCTACACTGTTCTGTTCTACTCTACACTGTTCTGTTCTACTCTACACTGTTCTATTCTACTCTACACTGTTCTATTCTGTTCTACTCTACACTGTTCTATTCTGTTCTACTCTACACTGTTCTATTCTGTTCTATTCTACTTACACTGTTCTATTATGTTCCATTCTACTCTATAATGTTCTATTCTGTTCTAATCTACTCTACACTGTTCTATTCTACTCTACACTGTTCTATTATGTTCTATTCTACTCTATAATGTTCTATTCTGTTCTAATCTACTCTACACTGTTCTATTCTACTCTACACTGTTCTGTTCTACTCTACACTGTTCTGTTCTACTCTACACTGTTCTATTCTACTCTACACTGTTCTATTCTGTTCTATTCTACACTGTTCTATTCTACTCTACACTGTTCTATTATGTTCTATTCTACTCTATAATGTTCTATTCTGTTCTAATCTACTCTACACTGTATTATTCTACTCTACACTGTTCTGTTCTACTCTACACTGTTCTGTTCTACTCTACACTGTTCTATTCTACTCTACACTGTTCTATTCTGTTCTATTCTACTCTACACTGTTCTATTATGTTCCATTCTACTCTACACTGTTCTATTATGTTCCATTCTACTCTATAATGTTCTATTCTGTTCTAATCTATTCTACTCTACACTGTTCTATTATGTTCTATTCTACTCTATAATGTTCTATTCTGTTCTAATCTACTCTACACTGTTCTATTCTACTCTACACTGTTCTGTTCTACTCTACACTGTTCTGTTCTACTCTACACTGTTCTATTCTACTCTATAATGTTCTATTCTGTTCTAATCTACTCTACACTGTTCTATTCTACTCTACACTGTTCTATTATGTTCTATTCTACTCTATAATGTTCTATTCTGTTCTAATCTACTCTACACTGTTCTATTCTACTCTACACTGTTCTGTTCTACTCTACACTGTTCTGTTCTACTCTACACTGTTCTATTCTACTCTACACTGTTCTGTTCTATTCTACACTGTTCTATTCTACTCTACACTGTTCTATTCTGTTCTATTCTACTCTACACTGTTCTGTTCTATTCTACTCTACACTGTTCTATTCTACTCTACACTGTTCTATTAAGTTCTATTCTACTCTACACTGTTCTATTCTACTCTACACTGTTCTATTCTACTCTACACTGTTCTATTCTACTCTACACTGTTCTATTCTACTCTACACGGTTCTATTCTTTTCAATTCTACTCTACACTGTTCTATCCTACTCTACACGGTTCTATTCTACTCTACACTGTTCTATTCTGTTCTATTCTACTCTACACTGTTCTATTCTACTCTACACTGTTCTGTTCTACTCTACACTGTTCTGTTCTACTCTACACTGTTCTATTCTACTCTACACTGTTCTATTCTGTTCTATCCTACTCTACACGGTTCTATTCTACTCTACACTGTTCTATTCTACTCTACACTGTTCTATTCTACTCTACACTGTTCTATTCTACTCTACACTGTTCTATTCTACTCTACACTGTTCTATTCTACTCTACACTGTTCTATTATGTTCTATTCTACTCTACACTGTTCTATTCTACTCTACACTGTTCTATTTTGTTCTATTCTACTCTACACTGTTCTGTTCTGTTCTACTCTACACTGTTCTGTTCTATTCTATTCTACTCTACACTGTTCTATTCTACTCTACACTGTTCTATTCTGTTCTATTCTACTCTACACTGTTCTATTCTGTTCTACACTGTTCTATTCTGTTCTATTCTACTCTACACTGTTCTATTCTGTTCCATTCTACTCTACACTGTTCTATTATGTTCTATTCTACTCTATAATGTTCTATTCTGTTCTAATCTACTCTACACTGTTCTATTCTACTCTACACTGTTCTATTCTACTCTACACTATTCTATTTTGTTCTATTCTATTCTACTGTACACTGTTCTGTTCTACTCTACACTGTTCTATTCTATTCTATAATGTTCTATTCTGTTCTATTCTACTCCACACTGTTCTATTCTGTTCTATTCTACTCTACACTGTTCTATTCTATTCTACTCTACACTGTTCTATTCTACTTACACTGTTCTATTCTGTTCTATTCTACTCTACACTGTTCTATTCTGTTCTACACTGTTCTATTCTGTTCTATTCTACTCTACACTGTTCTATTCTGTTCCATTCTACTCTACACTGTTCTATTATGTTCTATTCTACGCTATAATGTTCTATTCTGTTCTAATCTACTCTACACTGTTCTATTCTACTCTACACTGTTCTATTCTACTCTACACTATTCTATTTTGTTCTATTCTATTCTACTGTACACTGTTCTGTTCTACTCTACACTGTTCTATTCTATTCTATAATGTTCTATTCTGTTCTATTCTACTCCACACTGTTCTATTCTGTTCTATTCTACTCTACACTGTTCTATTCTGTTCTACTCTACACTGTTCTATTCTGTTCTATTCTACTCTACACTGTTCTATTATGTTCCATTCTACTCTATAATGTTCTATTCTGTTCTAATCTACTCTACACTGTTCTATTCTACTCTACACTGTTCTATTATGTTCTATTCTACTCTATAATGTTCTATTCTGTTCTAATCTACTCTACACTGTTCTATTCTACTCTACACTGTTCTGTTCTACTCTACACTGTTCTGTTCTACTCTACACTGTTCTATTCTACTCTACACTGTTCTATTCTGTTCTACTCTACACTGTTCTATTCTGTTCTACTCTACACTGTTCTATTCTGTTCTATTCTACTCTACACTGTTCTATTATGTTCCATTCTACTCTATAATGTTCTATTCTGTTCTAATCTACTCTACACTGTTCTATTCTACTCTACACTGTTCTATTATGTTCTATTCTACTCTATAATGTTCTATTCTGTTCTAATCTACTCTACACTGTTCTATTCTACTCTACACTGTTCTGTTCTACTCTACACTGTTCTGTTCTACTCTACACTGTTCTATTCTACTCTACACTGTTCTATTCTGTTCTATTCTACACTGTTCTATTCTACTCTACACTGTTCTATTATGTTCTATTCTACTCTATAATGTTCTATTCTGTTCTAATCTACTCTACACTGTATTATTCTACTCTACACTGTTCTGTTCTACTCTACACTGTTCTGTTCTACTCTACACTGTTCTATTCTACTCTACACTGTTCTATTCTGTTCTATTCTACTCTACACTGTTCTATTATGTTCCATTCTACTCTACACTGTTCTATTATGTTCCATTCTACTCTATAATGTTCTATTCTGTTCTAATCTATTCTACTCTACACTGTTCTATTATGTTCTATTCTACTCTATAATGTTCTATTCTGTTCTAATCTACTCTACACTGTTCTATTCTACTCTACACTGTTCTGTTCTACTCTACACTGTTCTGTTCTACTCTACACTGTTCTATTCTACTCTATAATGTTCTATTCTGTTCTAATCTACTCTACACTGTTCTATTCTACTCTACACTGTTCTATTATGTTCTATTCTACTCTATAATGTTCTATTCTGTTCTAATCTACTCTACACTGTTCTATTCTACTCTACACTGTTCTGTTCTACTCTACACTGTTCTGTTCTACTCTACACTGTTCTATTCTACTTACACTGTTCTGTTCTATTCTACACTGTTCTATTCTACTCTACACTGTTCTATTCTGTTCTATTCTACTCTACACTGTTCTGTTCTATTCTACTCTACACTGTTCTATTCTACTCTACACTGTTCTATTAAGTTCTATTCTACTCTACACTGTTCTATTCTACTCTACACTGTTCTATTCTACTCTACACTGTTCTATTCTACTCTACACTGTTCTATTCTACTCTACACGGTTCTATTCTTTTCAATTCTACTCTACACTGTTCTATCCTACTCTACACGGTTCTATTCTACTCTACACTGTTCTATTCTGTTCTATTCTACTCTACACTGTTCTATTCTACTCTACACTGTTCTGTTCTACTCTACACTGTTCTGTTCTACTCTACACTGTTCTATTCTACTCTACACTGTTCTATTCTGTTCTATCCTACTCTACACGGTTCTATTCTACTCTACACTGTTCTATTCTACTCTACACTGTTCTATTCTGTTCTATTCTACTCTACACTGTTCTATTCTACTCTACACTGTTCTATTCTACTCTATACTGTTCTATTCTACTCTATTATGTTCTATTCTACTCTACACTGTTTTATTCTGTTCTACTCTACACTGTTCTATTCTACTCTACACTGTTCTATTCTGTTCTATTCTACTCTACACTGTTCTATTCTGTTCTACTCTACACTGTTCTATTCTGTTCTATTCTACTCTACACTGTTCTGTTCTACTCTACACTGTTCTATTCTACTCTATAATGTTCTATTCTATTCTACTCTACACTGTTCTATTCTACTCTACACTGTTCTATTCTACTCTACACTATTCTATTTTGTTCTATTCTACTCTACACTGTTCTGTTCTGTTCTACTCTACTCTGTTCTGTTCTACTCTACACTGTTCTATTCTGTTCTACTCTACTCTATAATGTTCTATTCTGTTCTATTCTACTCTACACTGTTCTGTTCTACTCTACACTGTTCTATTCTACTCTATAATGTTCTATTCTATTCTACTCTACACTGTTCTATTCTACTCTACACTGTTCTATTCTACTCTACACTATTCTATTTTGTTCTATTCTACTCTACACTGTTCTGTTCTACTCTACACTGTTCTGTTCTACTCTACACTGTTCTGTTCTACTCTACAGTGTTCTATTCTACTCTACACTGTTCTATTCTACTCTACACTGTTCTATTCTGTTCTATTCTACTCTACACTGTTCTGTTCTGTTCTACACTGTTCTATTCTACTCTACACTGTTCTATTCTATGCTACACTGTTCTATTCTGTTAAATTCTACTCTACACTGTTCTATTCTACTCTACACTGTTCTATTCTACGCTACACTGTTCTATTCTACGCTACACTGTTCTATTCTACTCTACACTGTTCTATTATGTTCTATTCTACTCTACACTGTTCTATTCTACTCTACACTGTTCTATTCTGTTCTATTCTACTCTACACTGTTCTGTTCTATTCTACTCTACACTGTTCTATTCTACTCTACACTGTTCTACACGGTTCTATTCTACTCTACACTGTTCTATTCTGTTCTATTCTACTCTACACTGTTCTATTCTGTTGTGTTCTACTCTACACTGTTCTATTCTATTGTACTCTACACTGTTCTATTCTATTCTACTATACACTGTTCTATTCTACTCTACACTGTTCTATTCTGTTCTATTCTACTCTACACTGTTCTATTCTGTTCTATTCTACTCTACACTGTTCTATTCTGTTCTATTCTACTCTACACTGTTCTATTCTGTTCTATTCTACTCTACACTGTTCTATTCTGTTCTACACTGTTCTGTTCTATTCTACTCTACACTGTTCTATTCTGTTCCATTCTACTCTACACTGTTCTATTATGTTCTATTCTACTCTATAATGTTCTATTCTGTTCTATTCTACTCTACACGGTTCTATTCTACTCTACATTGTTCTATTCTACTCTACACTATTCTATTTTGTTCTATTCTATTCTACTCTACACTGTTCTGTTCTACTCTACACTGTTCTATTCTGTTCCATTCTACTCTATAATGTTCTATTCTGTTCTAATCTACTCTACACTGTTCTATTCTACTCTACACTTATCTGTTCTACTCTACACTGTTCTATTCTGTTCTATTCTACACTGTTCTGTTCTACTCTACACTGTTCTGTTCTACTCTACACTGTTCTACACGGTTCTATTCTACTCTACACTGTTCTATTCTGTTCTACTCTACACTGTTCTATTCTGTTCTATTCTTCTCTACACTGTTCTATTCTGTTCTATTCTACTCTACACTGTTCTATTCTGTTCTATTCTACTCTACACTGTTCTATTCTGTTCTACTCTACACTGTTCTATTCTGTTCTACTCTACACTGTTCTATTCTGTTCTATTCTACTCTACACTGTTCTATTCTGTTCCATTCTACTCTACACTGTTCTATTATGTTTTATTCTACTCTATAATGTTCTATTCTGTTCTATTCTACTCTACACTGTTCTATTCTGTTCTATTCTACTCTACACTGTTCTATTCTGTTCTATTCTACTCTACACTGTTCTATTCTGTTCTATTCTACTCTACACTGTTCTACACTGTTCTATTCTACTCTGTTCTGTTCTACTCTACACTGTTCTATTCTATTCTATAATGTTCTATTCTGTTCTATTCTACTCCACACTGTTCTATTCTGTTCTATTCTACTCTACACTGTTCTATTCTGTTCTACTCTACACTGTTCTATTCTGTTCTACTCTACACTGTTCTATTCTGTTCTATTCTACTCTACACTGTTCTATTCTGTTCTACTCTACACTGTTCTATTCTGTTCTACTCTACACTGTTCTATTCTGTTCTACTCTACACTGTTCTATTCTGTTCTATTCTACTCTACACTGTTCTATTATGTTCCATTCTACTCTACACTGTTCTATTATGTTCTATTCTACTCTATAATGTTCTATTCTGTTCTAATCTACTCTACACTGTTCTATTCTACTCTACACTGTTCTGTTCTACTCTACACTGTTCTGTTCTACTCTACACCGTTCTATTCTACTCTACACTGTTCTATTCTACACTGTTCTATTCTGTTCTATTCTACTCTACACTGTTCTACACGGTTCTATTCTACTCTACACTGTTCTATTCTGTTCTATTCTACTCTACACTGTTCTATTCTGTTGTGTTCTACTCTACACTGTTCTATTCTATTCTACTCTACACTGTTCTATTCTACTCTACTCTACACTGTTCTGTTCTACTCTACACTGTTCTGTTCTACTCTACACTGTTCTATTCTACTCTACACTGTTCTATTCTGTTCTATCCTACTCTACACGGTTCTATTCTACTCTACACTGTTCTATTCTACTCTACACTGTTCTATTCTGTTCTATTCTACTCTACACTGTTCTATTCTACTCTACACTGTTCTATTCTACTCTATACTGTTCTATTCTACTCTATTATGTTCTATTCTACTCTACACTGTTTTATTCTGTTCTACTCTACACTGTTCTATTCTACTCTACACTGTTCTATTCTGTTCTATTCTACTCTACACTGTTCTATTCTGTTCTACTCTACACTGTTCTATTCTGTTCTATTCTACTCTACACTGTTCTGTTCTACTCTACACTGTTCTATTCTACTCTATAATGTTCTATTCTATTCTACTCTACACTGTTCTATTCTACTCTACACTGTTCTATTCTACTCTACACTATTCTATTTTGTTCTATTCTACTCTACACTGTTCTGTTCTGTTCTACTCTACTCTGTTCTGTTCTACTCTACACTGTTCTATTCTGTTCTACTCTACTCTATAATGTTCTATTCTGTTCTATTCTACTCTACACTGTTCTGTTCCTACTCTACACTGTTCTATTCTACTCTATAATGTTCTATTCTATTCTACTCTACACTGTTCTATTCTACTCTACACTGTTCTATTCTACTCTACACTATTCTATTTTGTTCTATTCTACTCTACACTGTTCTGTTCTACTCTACACTGTTCTGTTCTACTCTACACTGTTCTGTTCTACTCTACAGTGTTCTATTCTACTCTACACTGTTCTATTCTACTCTACACTGTTCTATTCTGTTCTATTCTACTCTACACTGTTCTGTTCTGTTCTACACTGTTCTATTCTACTCTACACTGTTCTATTCTATGCTACACTGTTCTATTCTGTTAAATTCTACTCTACACTGTTCTATTCTACTCTACACTGTTCTATTCTACGCTACACTGTTCTATTCTACGCTACACTGTTCTATTCTACTCTACACTGTTCTATTATGTTCTATTCTACTCTACACTGTTCTATTCTACTCTACACTGTTCTATTCTGTTCTATTCTACTCTACACTGTTCTGTTCTATTCTACTCTACACTGTTCTATTCTACTCTACACTGTTCTACACGGTTCTATTCTACTCTACACTGTTCTATTCTGTTCTATTCTACTCTACACTGTTCTATTCTGTTGTGTTCTACTCTACACTGTTCTATTCTATTGTACTCTACACTGTTCTATTCTATTCTACTATACACTGTTCTATTCTACTCTACACTGTTCTATTCTGTTCTATTCTACTCTACACTGTTCTATTCTGTTCTATTCTACTCTACACTGTTCTATTCTGTTCTATTCTACTCTACACTGTTCTATTCTGTTCTATTCTACTCTACACTGTTCTATTCTGTTCTACACTGTTCTGTTCTATTCTACTCTACACTGTTCTATTCTGTTCCATTCTACTCTACACTGTTCTATTATGTTCTATTCTACTCTATAATGTTCTATTCTGTTCTATTCTACTCTACACGGTTCTATTCTACTCTACATTGTTCTATTCTACTCTACACTATTCTATTTTGTTCTATTCTATTCTACTCTACACTGTTCTGTTCTACTCTACACTGTTCTATTCTGTTCCATTCTACTCTATAATGTTCTATTCTGTTCTAATCTACTCTACACTGTTCTATTCTACTCTACACTTATCTGTTCTACTCTACACTGTTCTATTCTGTTCTATTCTACACTGTTCTGTTCTACTCTACACTGTTCTGTTCTACTCTACACTGTTCTACACGGTTCTATTCTACTCTACACTGTTCTATTCTGTTCTACTCTACACTGTTCTATTCTGTTCTATTCTTCTCTACACTGTTCTATTCTGTTCTATTCTACTCTACACTGTTCTATTCTGTTCTATTCTACTCTACACTGTTCTATTCTGTTCTACTCTACACTGTTCTATTCTGTTCTACTCTACACTGTTCTATTCTGTTCTATTCTACTCTACACTGTTCTATTCTGTTCCATTCTACTCTACACTGTTCTATTATGTTCTATTCTACTCTATAATGTTCTATTCTGTTCTATTCTACTCTACACTGTTCTATTCTGTTCTATTCTACTCTACACTGTTCTATTCTGTTCTATTCTACTCTACACTGTTCTATTCTGTTCTATTCTACTCTACACTGTTCTACACTGTTCTATTCTACTCTGTTCTGTTCTACTCTACACTGTTCTATTCTATTCTATAATGTTCTATTCTGTTCTATTCTACTCCACACTGTTCTATTCTGTTCTATTCTACTCTACACTGTTCTATTCTGTTCTACTCTACACTGTTCTATTCTGTTCTACTCTACACTGTTCTATTCTGTTCTATTCTACTCTACACTGTTCTATTCTGTTCTACTCTACACTGTTCTATTCTGTTCTACTCTACACTGTTCTATTCTGTTCTACTCTACACTGTTCTATTCTGTTCTATTCTACTCTACACTGTTCTATTATGTTCCATTCTACTCTACACTGTTCTATTATGTTCTATTCTACTCTATAATGTTCTATTCTGTTCTAATCTACTCTACACTGTTCTATTCTACTCTACACTGTTCTGTTCTACTCTACACTGTTCTGTTCTACTCTACACCGTTCTATTCTACTCTACACTGTTCTATTCTACACTGTTCTATTCTGTTCTATTCTACTCTACACTGTTCTACACGGTTCTATTCTACTCTACACTGTTCTATTCTGTTCTATTCTACTCTACACTGTTCTATTCTGTTGTGTTCTACTCTACACTGTTCTATTCTATTCTACTCTACACTGTTCTATTCTACTCTACTCTACACTGTTCTATTCTACTCTACACTGTTCTATTCTGTTCTATTCTACTCTACACTGTTCTATTATGTTCTATTCTACTCTACACTGTTCTATTATGTTCTATTCTACTCTATAATGTTCTATTCTGTTCTAATCTACTCTACACTGTTCTATTCTACTCTGCACGGTTCTATTCTGTTCAATTCTACTCTACACTGTTCTATCCTACTCTACACGGTTCTATTCTACTCTACACTGTTCTATTCTACTCTACACTGTTCTGTTCTATTCTACTCTACACTGTTCTGTTCTATTCTACTCTACACTGTTCTATTCTACTCTACACTGTTCTATTCTACTCTATACTGTTCTATTCTACTCTATTATGTTCTATTCTACTCTACACTGTTCTATTCTACACTGTTCTATTCTGTTCTACTCTACACTGTTCTATTCTACTCTACACTGTTCTATTCTGTTCTATTCTACTCTACACTGTTCTATTCTGTTCTACTCTACACTGTTCTATTCTGTTCTACTCTACTCTATTCTGTTCTATTCTACTCTACACTGTTCTATTCTGTTCTACTCTACACTGTTCTATTCTGTTCTACTCTATAATGTTCTATTCTGTTCTATTCTACTCTACACTGTTCTATTCTACTCTACACTGTTCTACTCTACACTGTTCTATTCTACTCTACACTGTTCTATTCTGTTCTATTCTACTCTACACTGTTCTATTCTGTTCTATTCTACTCTACACTGTTCTACTCTACACTGTTCTACTCTACACTGTTCTATTCTATTCTACACTGTTCTATTCTACTCTACACTGTTCTATTCTGTTCTATTCTACTCTACACTGTTCTATTCTGTTCTATTCTACTCTACACTGTTCTGTTCTACTCTACACTGTTCTATTCTGTTCTATTCTACTCTACACTGTTCTATTCTGTTCTATTCTACTCTACACTGTTCTACTCTACACTGTTCTACTCTACACTGTTCTATTCTACTCTACACTGTTCTACTCTACACTGTTCTACTCTACACTGTTCTGTTCTACTCTACACTGTTCTGTTCTACTCTACACTGTTCTATTCTGTTCTACACTGTTCTATTCTACTCTATTCTGTTCTATTCTACTCGGTTTGATTCTGTTATATTGTAATCTACTATATTCTGTCTGTCCAGGTATTTGGATCTGAGGCGGTTTGGTTCTGTCCCTCACGGTGGGTTTGGTATGGGCTTTGAGCGCTACCTGCAGTGTGTTCTGGGGGTCGACAACATCAAAGACGTTATTCCATTCCCCAGATACTCCCACTCTTGTCTTCTGTAAACTATACACTGAGGATACCAAACATTAAGAACACCTTCCTAATATTGAGTTGCACCCCCCTTTGCCTTCAGAACATCCTCAATTCATCAGGGTATGGACTCTACAAGGTGTCGAAAGCGTTCCACAGGGATGCTGGCCCATGTTGACTCTACAAGGTCTTTAAAGCGTTCCACAGGGATGCTGGCCCATGTTGACTCTACAAGGTGTTGAAAGCGTTCCACAGGGATGCTGGCCCATGTTGACTCTACAAGGTGTTGAAAGTGTTCCACAGGGATGCTGGCCCATGTTGACTCTACAAGGTGTTGAAAGCGTTCCACAGGGATGCTGGCCCATGTTGATTCTACAAGGTGTTGAAAGCGTTCCACAGGGATGCTGGCCCATGTTGACTCCAATTCTTTGTACTGTTGTCTAGCTGGATGTCCTTTGGGTGGTGGACCATTCTGGATACACACAGGAAACTGTTGAGTGTGAAAAACCCAGCAGCGTTGCAGTTCTTGACACAAACCGGTGCTCCTGGCACCTACTACCATACCCCCGTTCAAAGGCACTTAAATATTTAGTCTTGCCCATTCACCCTCTGAATGACACACACACACAGACACAATCCATGTCTCTATTGTCTCGAGGCTTAAAGATCCTTCTTTAACCCGTCTCCTCCCCTTCATCTACATGTCTCCTCCCCTTCATCTACATGTCTCCTCCCCTTCCTCTACATGTCTCCTCCCCTTCATCTACATGTCTCCTCCCCTTCATCTACATGTCTCCTCCCCTTCCTCTACATGTCTCCTCCCCTTCCTCTACATGTCTCCTCCCCTTCATCTACACTGATTGAAGTGGATTTAACAAGTGACATCAATAAGGGATCATAACCTGGATTCACCTGGTCTGTCTATGTCATGGAAAAAGCAGGTGTTCATAATGTTTTGTCCACTCAATGTATCTGTCACTATGGTCAAATGATTCTTTTTGTAAAGATGTCACTGTTTTTTGATTTATAAAATGTTAAAATGATCAAATGTTGTCTGTTGTTGTTCATATAAGAAACTGTCAAAAATAGTGTTTAAATGCATAGTCGCGGGAAGTAGGGGTGCCGAGTGTGTTGCAGGGGTGCCGAGTGTGTTGCAGGGGTGCCGAGTGTGTTGCAGGAAGTAGGGGTACCGAGTGTGTTGCAGGAAGTAGGGGTACCGAGTGTGTTGCAGGAAGTAGGGGTGCCGAGTGTGTTGCAGGAAGTAGGGGTGCCGAGTGTGTTGCAGGAAGCAGGGGTGCCGAGTGTGTTGCAGGAAGTAGGGGTACCGAGTGTGTTGCAGGAAGTAGGGGTGCCGAGTGCGTTGCAGGAAGTAGGGGTGCCGAGTGCGTTGCAGGAAGTAGGGGTGCCGAGTGTGTTGCAGGAAGTAGGGGTGCCGAGTGGGTTCCAGGAAGTAGGGGTGCCGAGTGTGTTGCAGGAAGTAGGGGTGCCGAGTGCGTTGCAGGAAGTAGGGGTACCGAGTGCGTTGCAGGAAGTAGGGGTGCCGAGTGCGTTGCAGGAAGTAGGGGTGCCGAGTGCGTTGCAGGAAGTAGGGGTGCCGAGTGCGTTGCAGGAAGTAGGGGTACCGAGTGTGTTGCAGGAAGTAGGGGTACCGAGTGTGTTGCAGGAAGTAGGGGTGCCGAGTGTGTTGCAGGAAGTAGGGGTGCCGAGCGTGTTGCAGGAAGTAGGGGTGCCGAGTGTGTTGCAGCTGAGGGCGCTGCAAACTACTGCTAATATGTTTAAATGTATTTCGCTACACCCACAAATAACATCTGCTAAACATGTATGTGACAAATAAAATTTGATTTGATGTAAATTGGGCCGATATATTGTTGGTTGGACCAATGTATTGTTGATTGAGTCTAGTACAGTTTCCAAGAGTCCTTCAGGTGCACAGACAAGGTCACTACTGTTTCCAAGAGTCAGATGCACAGACAAGGTCACTGCTGTTTCCAAGAGTCCTTCAGATGCACAGACAAGGTCACTACTGTTTCCAAGAGTCCTTCAGGTGCACAGACAAGGTCACTGCTGTTTCCAAGAGTCCTTCAGGTGCACAGACAAGGTCACTACTGTTTCCAAGAGTCCTTCAGATGCACAGACAAGGTCACTGCTGTTTCCAAGAGTCCTTCAGGTGCACAGACAAGGTCACTACTGTTTCCAAGAGTCCTTCAGGTGCACAGACAAGGTCACTACTGTTTCCAAGAGTCCTTCAGGTGCACAGACAAGGTCACTTGCTGTTTCCAAGAGTCCTTCAGATGCACAGACAAGGTCACTACTGTTTCCAAGAGTCCTTCAGGTGCACAGACAAGGTCACTACTGTTTCCAAGAGTCCTTCAGGTGCACAGACAAGGTCACTACTGTTTCCAAGAGTCCTTCAGGTGCACAGACAAGGTCACTACTGTTTCCAAGAGTCCTTCAGATGCACAGACAAGGTCACTACTGTTTCCAAGAGTCCTTCAGGTGCACAGACAAGGTCACTACTGTTTCCAAGAGTCCTTCAGGTGCACAGACAAGGTCACTACTGTTTCCAAGAGTCCTTCAGATGCACAGACAAGGTCACTACTGTTTCCAAGAGTCCTTCAGGTGCACAGACAAGGTCACTACTGTTTCCAAGAGTCCTTCAGGTGCACAGACAAGGTCACTACTGTTTCCAAGAGTCCTTCAGGTGCACAGACAAGGTCACTACTGTTTCCAAGAGTCCTTCAGGTGCACAGACAAGGTCACTACTGTTTCCAAGAGTCCTTCAGGTGCACAGACAAGGTCACTACTGTTTCCAAGAGTCCTTCAGGTGCACAGACAAGGTCACTACTGTTTCCAAGAGTCCTTCAGATGCACAGACAAGGTCACTACTGTTTCCAAGAGTCCTTCAGGTGCACAGACAAGGTCACTACTGTTTCCAAGAGTCCTTCAGGTGCACAGACAAGGTCACTACTGTTTCCAAGAGTCCTTCAGGTGCACAGACAAGGTCACTACTGTTTCCAAGAGTCCTTCAGGTGCACAGACAAGGTCACTTGCTGTTTCCAAGAGTCCTTCAGATGCACAGACAAGGTCACCACTGTTTGTATTATAATAACGAAACAAGGCTGAAGAACGATTAACTTTGACTTCACAGCCAGTTCCTGTAGTTATGTGATGATGGCCCTTCTTAGGTAATCGTGTCCAGACGAATGGTAGTTCTGGTCTGGGGCGTTAGTGCCCGTTCCTTCACTAGTAGAGAAATGCACTAACGCCCAGATGAACCTAGCCTTAAGATGCTTTTGGGAAACCGGGACCTGGACCAAAGCTATGTAGTGTCTCTTTTATCCACTAGATGGTGCGTTTTCACACCTCTTCCTCATTTCTTAATCTCCTGTATTTTCTGTATCCTGTATCTTTGTCTTTCTGTCACTGACGAAAGATTCGCAGTTAATCAACCCACAAGTTTCTCAACTCAACTTATAAGTAGAATCTAATTTTATCTTAGTAACATATATTAGCCTACTAATTAATTTGACTTTCATGCATAAAAAGTTGGAAGAAACCAATTGTCCTATATATTTATTAATTGCAGCTCAGATCATACTTTCCATTCACCGACAATTTTTTACATTACGGTTTCTCTAAGTAAACACGTTGTCTTTCTGCTATAGTTTACTCCCGTTTACATGTTCGCAATTTAATTTGCCTCTGCCCACTGGGCACGGACACCAGTTCAACATTTAGTTCTGATTTACATTTGGTTGAGTTGTCAACTAAAGTGAATTAACGTGAAATCAACAAAAACATGTCACAGGATTTAGGTTAAAAGTTGAGTGAGAAAAATATGACATTCCCACATGTTGATGTAAAATGTGTTTTTCAATCCAATCAGTTGTTCACGTTGATTCAACATCGTCACGTAGAATTTTTGGGGGGTTGAAATGACGTGGAAACGCTGTTGATTCAACCAGTGGGTGTGTCGTTTATACTACACTATGTAGCGTCTGACTGCTTCAGCGCATAATGGACTCCGGGCAAGAACAGCAGCGCTGGGCTGATCAGAGAGAGGAGCCGTGTCTGCGTCAAGCCAAGGCGCAAGCGTCAAGCCAAGGCGCAGCTCCTGTCTGTTCATCCCAGCGCGGCTCTACTTGCCCGGAGCCCATCCCTGTAGTTCAGTGGGCGTGGTGTGAATTGGAAAACAAAGTGCAGAGACACCCTTCACTACTTCCTACATCACCGGGATCCGTTGAGTTCACCCGCCGCTCGCCGGGATCGATGCTAGTTAACCGCCCAGCACAACCGCATAATAACTCCGGATAAGAGAGGGACGAGAGATCGGTGGATGCGCTCCGGGTTCCGTGAACCGGCTAGAGGTGGGATTCAGTTATGTGCGTTATGGTGACAGAGCGTGACACCAAGGACGAATAGCAGTCAGGCAGCATCTCGTCCCCTCTCTCTCTCCCAGCCGGGCTTGCGCTATAGACCAACGAGATAAATGGGCAGCAGACTGCACCAAACAGTGTCCGGCACCGATAGCACCATTCCACATTGACTAAAATAACTGGACGGGACCCGTTATGTACTAAAGAAAGTATATTACACCAGTAGCGGTTTAGAGACCGGAACAGGATTTTTGAAGAAGCGGTTGTTTGTTCAACATGAGCGGTGGAGGAGAAATCATCTTCCAAGGCTGGCTGAGAAAGTCCCCACCAGAGAAGAAACTGAGGCGATATGTAAGTAATATAGAATTAAATGATCCTACTTTTTGCGCACCCCCCCCCCCCCCCCCCCCTCAACAGCCTGTATTGACCTCAATAGGCTATGATACGACTGACCGTTGTTTTCTGACCGTTGTCTGTGTCTGTCCACCCACTTTAGCTGGCATGTATAAAGTGAGAGGGCGAGAGAGAGACTGTTTTGTGGGTTGTTTTGTATCTCTAACAGGTGCATACAACTACCCGGGAGAGTTACATGTTGCCTCCAATTTCCTCCTCCGTGTTTGAGACTCCTCCGATACTGCTTCCTCTGTTTAGCCAGTAAGGCACTTTTCCCTAATTCAGGGATGGGCAACTTTGGTGGGGATGGGGACCACGTAAAGACTGAACTCATCAGGAGGGGCCGCAGTGGCTCGTGGGTCACACCTTTTTACCAAAACATTTTTAGCCGCCCTCCTTTCAACAGTGAAGACAAAACATTTAAAGTTTTAAAATGTATTTTCCTGCCATTCTACACATTTTGCCATAGGGTTAAGGCAAGTGTCTGCAATATGATGACTGATGATCAAGGGGCCCCCACCGGTATTACAAATTTGGATAGCTGACCCCTAGACTAATTTACCAATCAAAAACATTTTGCTGCCATGGGCTAATTTAAATGACTACTGATACACAATAAAAATGTTGAAATTCTACCTCGTGTATTCTATTACTATAACTGTCAACAGTGAGTTGAGACCCCGACTGGGCCCCCCCCCCCCACTAAAAAAAGAGTCCCTTCCCTAATTGCTTCTGTAAATCGCTCTGGATAAGAGCATCTGCTAGATGACGTAAATGTTAATGTGTTCCCTAAACCAACTGTATTCATTAATGTATGTGCCTTTCTTACTGAGACTATATTTAACTGATAGTTAAAGGCCTGCAGAGGAAGCTGTGCTCACAATGGGGCTCTATAGTACCATCGAGATGCCGTCTGGCTGTCCGTCTGTCTGGCTGTCCGTCCGTCTGGCTGTCCCTCTAATGCTGTTAAGGACAGATGTCCCCATAATTGCCTGTAAACTGCTCAGTAGCAGAAGGAAGAAATATTAGCCTGTTTTCTAGGCAGTCATTGAAAACAAGAATTTGTTCTTAAATGACTTGCCTAGTTAAATGAAGGTAAAAATGTTTTAAAAATCCACTGAAAATAATTTAACTGCTGTCTGTGTTGCCATGATATGAATGAATATTATTGTAGTCATCAACATGTAATCTCTATGAACTGGACGTGCATCGTGTGTCCAAAATCACTCCCTATTTAGTGCACTACTTTTGGCCAGGATCCATAGACCTCTAATCGTGTAATTTGGGAAAGTGTGTCTGTCTCTGAACACTACATGTTTTACATCTTCATATTCATCATCTCCAGCAGCTCCCCAACATCAATGTACTGTTTGTAGTAGAATATATATACCAATGTACTGTTTGTAGTAGAATATATATACCAATGTACTGTTTGTAGTAGAATATATATACCAATGTACTGTTTGTAGTAGAATATATATACCAATGTACTGTTTGTAGTAGAATATATATACCAATGTACTGTTTGTAGTAGAATATATATATATCAATGTACTGTTTGTAGTAGAATATATATATACCAATGTACTGTTTGTAGTAGAATATATATATCAATATACTGTTTGTAGTAGAATATATATATATATATCAATGTACTGTTTGTAGTAGAATATATATATATATATATATCAATGTACTGTTTGTAGTAGAATATATATATCAATGTACTGTTTGTAGTAGAATATATATATATCAATGTACTGTTTGTAGTAGAATATATATACCAATGTACTGTTTGTAGTAGAATATATATATACCAATGTACTGTTTGTAGTAGAATATATATATACCAATGTACTGTTTGTAGTAGAATATATATATATCAATGTACTGTTTGTAGTAGAATATATATATACCAATGTACTGTTTGTAGTAGAATATATATATCAATATACTGTTTGTAGTAGAATATATATATATATATCAATGTACTGTTTGTAGTAGAATATATATATATATATATATCAATGTACTGTTTGTAGTAGAATATATATATCAATGTACTGTTTGTAGTAGAATATATATATATCAATGTACTGTTTGTAGTAGAATATATATACAAACAGTACTGTTTGTAGTAGAATATATATATACCAATGTACTGTTTGTAGTAGAATATATATACAATGTACTGTTTGTAGTAGAATATATATATATCAATGTACTGTTTGTAGTAGAATATATATATATAATTCTACTGTTTGTAGTAGAATATATATATATAATACAAACAGTACATTTGTAGTAGAATATATATATACAATGTATATTGATATTGTAGTAGAATATATATATATCAATGTACTGTTTGTAATATATTCTACTACAAACAGTACATTGGTATATATATATTCTACTACAAACAGTACATTGGTATATATATATTCTACTACAAACAGTACATTGATATATATATATATATATATATATTCTACTACAAACAGTACATTGATATATATATATTCTACTACAAACAGTATATTGATATATATATATATATATTCTACTACAAACAGTACATTGATATATATATATTCTACTACAAACAGTACATTGATATATATATATATATTCTACTACAAACAGTACATTGATATATATATATTCTACTACAAACAGTATATTGATATATATTCTACTACAAACAGTACATTGATATATATATTCTACTACAAACAGTACATTGGTATATATATTCTACTACAAACAGTACATTGGTATATATATTCTACTACAAACATAGAAACGTGCCATTTTAACACACAGTACATTGATGTTGGGGAGCTGCTGGAGATGATGAATATGTCAAATGTAAATATTGGACGACGTTGTACACATGTAGTGTTCAGAGACATACAAATATTTTTAATTTATTTAATTTATTTAATTTATTATATATATATTTATTTAATTTATTATTATAAATTAAATAAAAATACAGATCAACAATTTACATTCTTACATCATACAAAACAGAACACGGGTATTAATGAGAAAATACTGGAACAAACAAAAAACTATAAACTGATCATTACCAAAGCTAAGATGAGTTTTCATTCGTGTAGTTAGACCAATGGGAACGGCTTTGATCACAGAAATAAACTCTCTGAAAGGTTTTGGAAACTCTTTCAATGTTATAAATGGTTCACATGTGAGAACATTACCCCTGTTGTCGAAAACATCAAGAACAAAGTCAATATTCCTCTCATGCCAGCTGGGGTAGAACAAGGACTTATTCCAGCTGGGGTAGAACAAGGACTTATTCCAGCTGGGGTAGAACAAGGACTTATTCCAGCTGGGGTAGAACAAGGACTTATTCCAGCTGGGGTAGAACAAGGACTTATTCCAGCTGGGGTAGAACAAGGACTTATTCCAGCTGGGGTAGAACAAGGACTTATTCCTTACAGTTATGTCTGACTTATTCCAGCTGGGGTAGAACAAGGACTTATTCCTTACAGTTATGTCTGACTTATGCCAGCTGGGGTAGAACAAGGACTTATTCCTTACAGTTATGTCTGACTTATTCCAGCTGGGGTAGAACAAGGACTTATTCCTTACAGTTATGTCTGACTTATTCCAGCTGGGGTAGAACAAGGACTTATTCCTTACAGTTATGTCTGACTTATGCCAGCTGGGGTAGAACAAGGACTTATTCCTTACAGTTATGTCTGACTTATTCCAGCTGGGGTAGAACAAGGACGTATTCCTTACAGTTATGTCTGACTTATTCCAGCTGGGGTAGAACAAGGACTTATTCCTTACAGTTATGTCTGACTTATTCCAGCTGGGGTAGAACAAGGACTTATTCCTTACAGTTATATCTGATTTATGCCAGCTGGGGTAGAACAAGGACTTATTCCTTACAGTTATGTCTGACTTATTCCAGCTGGGGTAGAACAAGGACTTATTCCTTACAGTTATGTCTGACTTATTCCAGCTGGGGTAGAACAAGGACGTATTCCTTACAGTTATGTCTGACTTATTCCAGCTGGGGTAGAACAAGGACTTATTCCTTACAGTTATGTCTGACTTATTCCAGCTGGGGTAGAACAAGGACTTATTCCTTACAGTTATGTCTGACTTATTCCAGCTGGGGTAGAACAAGGACTTATTCCTTACAGTTATGTCTGACTTATTCCAGCTGGGGTAGAACAAGGACTTATTCCTTACAGTTATGTCTGACTTATTCCACAGAAGATGTTTGTAGTAGAAGATGGAGGAAGAGAAGTGTTTTCCAATGACCTCATCAACCAGTTCGTATGTAAATGCCTACTGATAATATGTTAAAAACAATCACATGGTGCAAAACGATGTAATGTCATTGGAAGCACTTTTGTACTACAGAAGATAGAAGTTTTTCAAATATGTTGACGTTGGGGTGGTGTTGACCTGTAAATTCATATGAAATGTTACATCCTGCCAATTCGTAGGAAATGTTACAAAGATCATGTTAAATCTCTTGAACTGAATCAGATTGGATTTATGACAGCAGTGACGATCATGAGACAATCTGTGGTAAATACAGCTGGCTAGTGTTTATCAATGGTGTTGCATTACAAACCCATCTCTATATGTCTCTCCTCGCTCATGTTTCTCTCTCATTTCTCTCCCTCTCTACCTCTCCCTCTCTCTCATTTCTCTCCCTCTCTCTCATTTCTCTCCCTCTCTCTCATTTCTCGCTCTCCCCCTCTCTCTCATTTCTCTCCCTCACTCTCTCATTTCTCTCCCTCTCTCTCTCATTTCTCTCCCTCTCTCTCTCATTTCTCTCCCTCTCTCTCATTTCTCTCCCTCTCTCTCATTTCTCTCCCTCTCTCTCATTTATCTCCCTCTCTCCTCGCTCATGTTTCTCTCTCATTTCTCTCCCTCTCTCTCATTTCTCTCCCTCTCTCTCATTTCTCTCCTCTCTCATTTCTCTCCCTCTCTCTCATTTCTCTCCCTCTCTCTCTCATTTCTCTCCCTCTCTCTCTCATTTCTCTCCCTCTCTATCTCATTTCTCTCCCTCTCTATCTCATTTCTCTCTCATTTCTCTCTCTCTCTCATTTCTCTCTCATTTCTCTCCCTCTCTCATTTCTCTCCCTCTCTCTCTCATTTCTCCCCCTCTCTCTCTCATTTCTCCCCCTCTCTCTCTCATTTCTCTCCCTCTCTCTCTCATTTCTCTCCCTCTCTCATTTCTCTCCCTCTCTCATTTCTCTCCCTCTCTCATTTCTCTCCCTCTCTATCTCATTTCTCTCCTTCTCTCTCTATCTCATTTCTCTCCTTCTCTCTCTATCTCATTTCTCTCTCTCATTTCTCTCTCTCATTTCTCTCCCTCTCTCTCATTTCTCTCCCTCTCTCTCT
>NW_027040026.1:10000-12500 GCF_034236695.1 Oncorhynchus nerka | reverse complement strand
TCTCCTTGCTCTCTCCTCTCTTGTTTCTCTCCCCTCTCTCTCTCTCTCTCGCTCTCTCGTTTCTCTCCTCTCTTTTCTGGATTTTGATAATTAGCGGGATTCGCAGAGTTCTGCAGGCAGTCTCAATTTGGAGTTTGTCCCATTTTGTGAATTCTTGGTTTTTGAGCAGACCCCAGACCTCACAACCATAAAGGGCAATGGGTTCTACAACTGATTGAAGTATTCTTAGCTAGATCCTAATTGGTATGTTGAATATTATTTTACTTTTGATGCCATAGAAGGCCCTTACTTGCCTTGTCTCTCAGATCTTTCACAGCTTTGTGGAAGTTACCGGTGGTGCTGATGTTTAGGCCAAGGTATGTATCGTTTTTTGTCTGCTCTAGGGCAACAGCGTCTAGATGGAATTTGTATTTGTGGTCCTGGTGACTGGACCTTGTTTGGAATACCATTATTTTAGTCTTACTGAGATTTACTGTCAGGGCCCAGGTCTGACAGAATCTGTGCAGAAGATCTAGGTGATGCTATAGGCCCTCCCTGGTTGGGGACAGAAGCACCAGATCATCAGCAAACAGCAGACATTTGACTTCAGATTCTAGTAGGGTGAGGCCGGGTGCTGCAGACTGTTCTAGTGCCTGCGCTAATTCGTTGATATATATGTTGAAGAGGGTGGGGCTTAAGCTGCATCCCTGTCTCATCTCACGGCCCTGTGGAAAGAAATGTGTGTTTTGCCAATTTTAACCGCACACTTGTTTTTTGAAATCAACAAAGCATGAAAAGACTTTGCCTTTGTTTTGGTTTGTTTGTTTGTCTATTAGGGTGTGCAGGGTGAATACGTGGTCTGTTGTAAGGTAATTTGGGAAAAAGCCAATTTGACATTTGCTCAGTACATTGTTTTCACTGAGGAAATGTACGAGTCTGCTGTTAATGATGATGCAGAGGATTTTCCCAAGGTTGCTGTTAACACATATCCCATATCCTTTAATAGTTGATTCTAAGATGTGTAATTGATCACGTGTATGTATTAGCTGTTTGTTGTTTGTTGTAAGAGCCAATCAGATTGGAGAAGTGGTTTATCCATACATCTCCATTTTGGATAGAGCTTTTGTGTTGTTGTTTGTTTAGTGTTTTCCAATTTTCCCAGAAGTGGTTAGATTCTATGGATTCTTCAATTACATTGAGCTGATTTCTGACGTGCTGTTCCTTCTTTTTCCGTAGTGTATTTCTGTATTGTTTTAGTGATTCACCATAGTAAAGGCTCAGGTTTTCTGGCTCTCTATGTTATTGGGTGGACAGGTTTCTCAATTACTTTCTTAGTTTGATGAAGAATGTAAAAACCTATTTGTCATTGTTGATCATTTTCTTAGGTTGTCTCCTTGACATTTCTAGATTTGATAGGGAAGCTGAGAGGTCAAATTTACTGTTCAGGTTTTCTACTGCCAAGTTTACACCTTCACTATTACAGTGAAACCTTTTGTCCCGGAAATTGTCTAGAAGGGATTGAATTTGTTGTTTCCTAATTGTTTTTTTGGTAGGTTTCCACACTACTTTCCTTCCATCTATAGCATTCCTTAATATTATTCAATTCCTTTGGCTTTGATGCCTCACAATTGAGTATTTCTCTGTTCAAGTAGACTGTGACTGTGATTTTGCTGTGGTCTGATAGGGGGTGTCAATGGGCTGACTGAACGCTCTAAGAGCCTCTGGGTTGAGATCAGTGACAAAGTAGTCTACAGTACTACTGCCAAGAGATGAGCTGTAGGTGTACCTACCATAGGAGTCCCCTCGACGCCTACCATTGACTATGTACATACCCAGGATGTAACAGAGCTATAGGTGTACCTACCGTAGGAGTCCTCTCTACCTACCATTGGCTACTTCAGCACACATGGGGGATATGGGAGAGGGGAGGCTGTCACCTGCAGGCAGATGTTTGTCCCCCTGTGTGCTGAGGGTGTCAGGTTCTTGTCCGGTTCTGGCATTTAGCTCGCCACAGACTAGTACATGTCCCTGGGCCTGGAAATGATTGATTTCCCCCTCCAGGATGGAGAAGCTGTCTTCATTAAAGTATGGGGATTCTGGTGGGGGGATATAGTTAGCACACAGGAGGACATTTTTCTCTGTTAAGATAATTTCCTTTTGAATTTCCAGCCAAATGTAAAATGTTCCTGTTTTGATTAATTTAATAGAGTGGGTTAGGTCTGCTCTATACCAAATTAGCATACCCCCTGAGTCACTTCCCTGTTTCACACCTGGTAGTTTGGTGGATGGGACAACCAGCTCCCTGTAACCTAGAGGGCAACCAGTGGGTCCGTCTCCTCTATACCACCCACCTGGTAGTTTGTGGAATGGGACTACCAGCTCTCTGTAACCTAGAGGGTAACCAGTGGGTCCATCTCCTCTATACCACCCACCTGGTAGTGTGGTGGATGGGACTACCAGCTCTCTGTAACCTAGAGGGCAACCAGTGGGTCTGTCTCCTCTATACCAGGTTTCTTGTAGG
>NW_027040026.1:0-5000 GCF_034236695.1 Oncorhynchus nerka | reverse complement strand
ACTACTGAACATGTAGAATTCTCTCCATTTCAACTCGGAGAGAGAGACCTTACCGTACCATACACACACGCAGAGGCAGCCGACAGTCAGTCGTGGAACAATGGGGACCATTTAGATAGCAGTATTGCTGTCATCTGACATAGCTGAGCCCAATGTAGAGAGAGGCTACTTTAAAGAAACGCTCCTAACATTCCGCTGCCAAGGTGTTTGTCTCTCTGAAGGAGAGAAAGAGAGAGGAAGTGTAGGATGTTTTTGTAAACATTTATGACTACAGTATAGTATTAAGACAGGGGTAGGCCACTTTGATGGGGGTTAGAAGGGGGTTAGACACATTTAGAGGGGGTTAGACACATTTAGAGGGGGTTAGACACATTTAGAGGAGGGTTAGACACATTTAGAGGGCTGTTAGACACATTTAGAGGGGGTTAGACACATTTAGAGGGGGTTAGACACATTTAGAGGGGGTTAGACACATTTAGAGGGCTGTTAGACACATTTAGAGGGCAGTTAGACACATTTAGAGGGGGTTAGACACATTTAGAGGGGGGTTAGACACATTTAGAGGGCGGTTAGACACATTTAGAGGGCGGTTAGACACATTTAGAGGGGGGTTAGACACATTTAGAGGGCGGTTAGACACATTTAGAGGGCGGTTAGACACATTTAGAGGGGGTTAGACACATTTAGAGGGCGGTTAGACACATTTAGAGGGGGTTAGACACATTTAGAGGGCGGTTAGACACATTTAGAGGGCGGTTAGACACATTTAGAGGGGGTTAGACACATTTAGAGGGCGGTTAGACACATTTAGAGGGGGTTAGACACATTTAGAGGGGGTTAGACACATTTAGAGGGGGTTAGACACATTTAGAGGGCTGTTAGACACATTTAGAGGGCGGTTAGACACATTTAGAGGGGGTTAGACACATTTAGAGGGGGTTAGACACATTTAGAGGGGGTTAGACACATTTAGAGGGGGTTAGACACATTTAGAGGGGGTTAGACACATTTAGAGGAGGGTTAGACACATTTAGAGGGCTGTTAGACACATTTAGAGGGGGTTAGACACATTTAGAGGGCTGTTAGACACATTTAGAGGGGGTTAGACACATTTAGAGGGGGTTAGACACATTTAGAGGGGGTTAGACACATTTAGAGGGCGGTTAGACACATTTAGAGGGGGTTAGACACATTTAGAGGGCGGTTAGACACATTTAGAGGGGGTTAGACACATTTAGAGGGCGGTTAGACACATTTAGAGGGCGGTTAGACACATTTAGAGGGGGTTAGACACATTTAGAGGGCGGTTAGACACATTTAGAGGGGGTTAGACACATTTAGAGGGGGTTAGACACATTTAGAGGGCGGTTAGACACATTTAGAGGGGGTTAGACACATTTAGAGGGCGGTTAGACACATTTAGAGGGGGTTAGACACATTTAGAGGGCGGTTAGACACATTTAGAGGGTTAGACACATTTAGAGGGCTGTTAGACACATTTAGAGGGCTGTTAGACACATTTAGAGGGCGGTTAGACACATTTAGAGGGGGGTTAGACACATTTAGAGGGGGGTTAGACACATTTAGAGGGGGGTTAGACACATTTAGAGGGCGGTTAGACACATTTAGAGGGGGGTTAGACACATTTAGAGGGCTGTTAGACACATTTAGAGGGGGGTTAGACACATTTAGAGGGGGGTTAGACACATTTCGGTTGAATGCATTCAGTTGTGTAACTGTCTTGGTACTCTCCCTTCCCCTTTCTGCTGTTCTAAGTCAACCATCCAAGTTGAGTCTTTGGAAGTCTGCGGGCCACCAGTTGCCCATCTATTAAGATGGTAATTAATCGTAATTGTAATTCATCCAATAACCTGTCATCATGTAACTGTATAACAAGCCCTATGGCACCGGATGAAATGTTGTATTTAAAACATTTTTACTTTCATTTAACTTGGCAATTCAGTTAAGAACTGACTTGAGAATTATTTTAAGAATGACGACCTACCGGGGAAACAGTGGGTTAACTGCCTTGTTCAGGGGCAGAAAGACAGATTTTTACCTTGTCAGCTCGGGGATTCGATCTTGCAACCTTTGGATTACTAGTCCAACGCTCTAACCACTAGGCTACCTGCCACCCCACAATGTAGCGCACTAGGGAATATGGGGAGCTATTTCATAACCTGACTCATCAGTTAGCTTCATGTATCTCTGCTGTTCTCCTCAGTTAGCTTCATGTATCTCTGCTGTTCTCCTCAGTTAGCTTCATGTATCTCTGCTGTTCTTCTCAGTTAGCTTCATGTATCTCTCCTGTTCTCCTCAGTTAGCTTCATGTATCTCTGCTGTTCTCCTCAGTTAGCTTCATGTATCTCTGCTGTTCTCCTCAGTTAGCTTCATGTATCTCTGCTGTTCTCCTCAGTTAGCTTCATGTATCTCTCCTGTTCTCCTCAGTTAGATTCATGTATCTCTCCTGTTCTCCTCAGTTAGCTTCATGTATCTCCCCTGTTCTCCTCAGTTAGCTTCATCTATCTCTCCTGTTCTCCTCAGTTAGCTTCATGTATCTCTCCTGTCTCCTGTTCTCCTCAGTTAGCTTCATGTATCTCTCCTGTCTCCTGTTCTCCTCAGTTAGCTTCATGTATCTCTCCTGTTCTCCTCAGTTAGCTTCATGCATCTCTCCTGTTCTCCTCAGTTAGCTTCATGTATCTCTGCTGTTCTCCTCAGTTAGCTTCATGTATCTCTCCTGTCTCCTGTTCTCCTCAGTTAGCTTCATGTATCTCTCCTGTTCTCCTCAGTTAGCTTCATGTATCTCTCCTGTTCTCCTCAGTTAGCTTCATGTATCTCTGCTGTTCTCCTCAGTTAGCTTCATGTATCTCTGCTGTTCTCCTCAGTTAGCTTCATGTATCTCTGCTGTTCTCCTCAGTTAGCTTCATGTATCTCTGCTGTTCTCCTCAGTTAGCTTCATGTATCTCTCCTGTTCTCCTCAGTTAGATTCATGTATCTCTCCTGTTCTCCTCAGTTAGCTTCATGTATCTCTCCTGTTCTCCTCAGTTAGCTTCATGTATCTCTCCTGTCTCCTGTTCTCCTCAGTTAGCTTCATGTATCTCTCCTGTCTCCTGTTCTCCTCAGTTAGCTTCATGTATCTCTCCTGTCTCCTGTTCTCCTCAGTTAGCTTCATGTATCTCTCCTGTTCTCCTCAGTTAGCTTCATGCATCTCTCCTGTTCTCCTCAGTTAGCTTCATGTATCTCTGCTGTTCTCCTCAGTTAGCTTCATGTATCTCTCCTGTTCTCCTCAGTTAGCTTCATGTATCTCTGCTGTTCTCATCAGTTAGCTTCATGTATCTCTCCTGTCTCCTGTTCTCCTCAGTTAGCTTCATGTATCTCTCCTGTTCTCATCAGTTAGCTTCATGTATCTCTCCTGTTCTCCTCAGTTAGCTTCATGTATCTCTCCTGTTCTCCTCAGTTAGCTTCATGCATCTCTCCTGTTCTCCTCAGTTAGCTTCATGTATCTCTGCTGTTCTCCTCAGTTAGCTTCATGTATCTCTCCTGTTCTCCTCAGTTAGCTTCATGTATCTCTGCTGTTCTCATCAGTTAGCTTCATGTATCTCTCCTGTTCTCCTCAGTTAGCTTCATGTATCTCTCCTGTCTCCTCTTCTCCTCAGTTAGCTTCATGTATCTCTCCTGTTCTCCTCAGTTAGCTTCATGTATCTCTCCTGTTCTCCTCAGTTAGCTTCATGTATCTCTCCTGTTCTCCTCAGTTAGCTTCATGTATCTCTCCTGTTCTCCTCAGTTAGCTTCATGTATCTCTCCTGTTCTCCTCAGTTAGCTTCATGTATGTCTCCTGTTCTCCTCAGTTAGCTTCATGTATCTCTCCTGTCTCCTCTTCTCCTCAGTTAGCTTCATGTATCTCTCCTGTTCTCCTCAGTTAGCTTCATGTATCTCTCCTGTCTCCTCTTCTCTTCAGTTAGCTTCATGTATCTCTCCTGTCTCCTATTCTCCTCAGTTAGCTTCATGTATCTCTCCTGTTCTCCTCAGTTAGCTTCATGTATCTCTCCTGTTCTCCTCAGTTAGCTTCATGTATCTCTCCTGTTCTCCTCAGTTAGCTTCATGTATCTCTCCTGTTCTCCTCAGTTAGCTTCATGTATCTCTCCTGTTCTCCTCAGTTAGCTTCATGTATCTCCCCTGTTCTCCTCAGTTAGCTTCATGTATCTCTCCTGTCTCCTGTTCTCCTCAGTTAGCTTCATGTATCTCTCCTGTTCTCCTCAGTTAGCTTCATGTATCTCTCCTGTTCTCCTCAGTTAGCTTCATGTACAGTACCAGTTAACAGTTTGGACACACCTACTCATTCAAGGGCTTTTCTTTATTTTGATCTACATTGTAGAATAATAGTTAAAACATCAACACTATGAAATAACACACATGGAATCATGTCGTAAGCAAAAAAGTGTTAAACAAATCTAAATATATTTTAGATTTTAGATTCTTCAAAGTAGCCACCCTTTGCCTTGATGACTGCTTTGCATACTCTTAGCATTAACCACTTTTAAACACTACCCCTACTTCGCCTGTCTGCTAGTAACCACTGTTGTGCTATATTGATGTAGACTAGGAGCCACGCTGTGTTGACGTAGAGCAGGAGCCACGCTGTGTTGACGTAGAGCAGGAGCCACGCTGTGTTGACGTAGAGCAGGAGCCACCCTGTGTTGACGTGAGCAGGAGCCACGCTGTGTTGACCACGCTGTGTTGACTTAGAGCAGGAGCCACGCTGTGTTGACGTAGAGCAGGAGCCACCCTGCTGTGAGCAAGAGCCACCCCTGACGTAGAGCAGGAGCCACCCTGTGTTGACGGAGCGTGTGTTGAGAGCAGGAGCCACGCTGTGTTGTGTTGTCGTAGAGCAGGAGCCACGCTGTGTTGACGTAGAGCAAGCCACCCTGTGTTGACAGAGCAGGAGCCACCCTGTGTTGACGTAGAGCAGGAGCCACCCTGTGTTGACGTAGAGCAGGAGC
>NW_027040025.1:120310-136618 GCF_034236695.1 Oncorhynchus nerka | reverse complement strand
GAGTATTATTAAACACAGAGTATTATTAAACATGTAGTATTATTAAACATGTATTATTATTAAACATGGAGTATTATTAAACATGTAGTATTATTAAACATGTAGTATTATTAAACATGGAGTATTATTAAACATGTATTATTAAACATGTAGTATTATTAAACATGTAGTATTATTAAACATGTAGTATTATTAAACATGTAGTATTATTAAACATGGAGTATTATTAAACATGTATTAGTATTAAACATGTAGTATTATTAAACACAGAGTATTATTAAACATGTAGTATTATTAAACATGGAGTATTATTAAACACAGAGTATTATTAAACACAGAGTATTATTAAACACAGAGTATTATTAAACACAGAGTATTATTAAACATGTAGTATTATTAAACATGTATTATTATTAAACATGTAGTATTATTAAACACAGAGTATTATTAAACATGTAGTATTATTAAACACAGAGTATTATTAAACACAGAGTATTATTAAACACAGAGTATTATTAAACATGTAGTATTATTAAACATGGAGTATTATTAAACATGTATTATTAAACATGTAGTATTATTAAACACAGAGTATTATTAAACATGTAGTATTATTAAACACAGAGTATTATTAAACACAGAGTATTATTAAACACAGAGTATTATTAAACACAGAGTATTATTAAACATGTATTATTAAACATGTAGTATTATTAAACATGTAGTATTATTAAACACAGAGTATTATTAAACATGTAGTATTATTAAACACAGAGTATTATTAAACACAGAGTATTATTAAACATGGAGTATTATTAAACACAGAGTATTATTAAACATGTAGTATTATTAAACACAGAGTATTATTAAACATGTAGTATTATTAAACATGGAGTATTATTAAACACAGAGTATTATTAAACACAGAGTATTATTAAACACAGAGTATTATTAAACACAGAGTATTATTAAACACAGAGTATTATTAAACATAGAGTATTATTAAACACAGAGTATTATTAAACACAGAGTATTATTAAACATGTAGTATTATTAAACACAGAGTAAACACAGAGTATTATTAAACACAGAGTATTATTAAACATGGAGTATTATTAAACATGTAGTATTATTAAACATGTAGTATTATTAAACATGTATTATTAAACATGTAGTATTATTAAACACAGAGTATTATTAAACATGTAGTATTATTAAACATGGAGTATTATTAAACACAGAGTATTATTAAACACAGAGTATTATTAAACAGAGTATTATTAAACATGTAGTATTATTAAACATGTATTATTATTAAACATGTAGTATTATTAAACACAGAGTATTAAAACATGTAGTATTATTAAACACAGAGTATTATTAAACATGTATTAAACATGTAGTATCATTAAACATGGAGTATTATTAAACATGTAGTATTATTAAACATGTAGTATTATTAAACACAGAGTATTAAACACAGATTATTAAACATGTAGTATTATTAAACATAGTATTATTAAACACAGAGTATTATTAAACACAGAGTATTATTAAACATGTAGTATTACTAAACATGTAATCATTAAACATGTAGTATTATTAAACATGTAGTATCATTAAACATGTAGTTATTAAACATGTAGTATTATTAAACATGAGTATTATTAAACATGTAGTATTATTAAACATGTAGTATTATTAAACATGTAGTATTATTAAACATGGAGTATTATTAAACATGTAGTATTATTAAACACAGAGTATTATTAAACATGTAGTATTATTAAACATGTATTATTAAACATGTAGTATTATTAAACATGTAGTATTATTAAACATGTAGTATTATTAAACACAGAGTATTATTAAACATGTAGTATTATTAAACATGTAGTATTATTAAACATGTATTATTAAACATGTAGTATTATTAAACATGTAGTATTATTAAACATGTAGTATTATTAAACATGTAGTATTATTAAACATGTAGTATTATTAAACATGTAGTATTATTAAACATGTAGTATTATTAAACATGTAGTATTATTAAACATGTATTATTAAACATGTAGTATTATTAAACATGTAGTATTATTAAACATGTAGTATTATTAAACACAGAGTATTATTAAACATGTAGTATTATTAAACATGTAGTATTATTAAACACAGAGTATTATTAAACATGTATTATTAAACACAGAGTATTATTAAACATGTAGTATTATTAAACATGTAGTATTATTAAACATGTAGTATTATTAAACATGTAGTATTATTAAACATGTATTATTAAACATGTAGTATTATTAAACATGTAGTATTATTAAACATGTAGTATTATTAAACATGTAGTATTATTAAACATGTAGTATTATTAAACATGTATTATTATTAAACATGTAGTATTATTAAACACAGAGTATTATTAAACATGTAGTATTATTAAACACAGAGTATTATTAAACACAGAGTATTATTAAACATGTAGTATTATTAAACATGTAGTATTATTAAACACAGAGTATTATTAAACATGTATTATTATTAAACATGTAGTATTATTAAACATGTAGTATTATTAAACACAGAGTATTATTAAACACAGAGTATTATTAAACATGTAGTATTATTAAACACGGAGTATTATTAAACACAGAGTATTATTAAACACAGAGTATTATTAAACATGTAGTATTATTAAACATGTAGTATTATTAAACATGTATTATTAAACATGTATTATTAAACATGGAGTATTATTAAACACAGAGTATTATTAAACACAGAGTATTATTAAACACAGAGTATTATTAAACACAGAGTATTATTAAACATGTAGTATTATTAAACATGTAGTATTATTAAACATGTAGTATTATTAAACATGTATTATTATTAAACATGTATTATTAAACACAGAGTATTATTAAACACAGAGTATTATTAAACACAGAGTATTATTAAACACAGAGTATTATTAAACACAGAGTATTATTAAACATGTAGTATTATTAAACATGGAGTATTATTAAACATGTAGTATTATTAAACATGGAGTATTATTAAACATGTAGTATTATTAAACATGTAGTATTATTAAACATGTAGTATTATTAAACATGTATTATTATTAAACATGGAGTATTATTAAACATGTAGTATTATTAAACATGTAGTATTATTAAACATGGAGTATTATTAAACATGTATTATTAAACATGTATTATTAAACACAGAGTATTATTAAACATGTAGTATTATTAAACACAGAGTATTATTAAACATGTAGTATTATTAAACACAGAGTATTATTAAACACAGAGTATTATTAAACACAGAGTATTATTAAACATGTAGTATAATTAAACATGTAGTATTATTAAACACAGAGTATTATTAAACACAGAGTATAATTAAACATGTAGTATTATTAAACACAGAGTATTATTAAACACAGAGTATAATTAAACATGTAGTATTATTAAACACAGAGTATTATTAAACACAGAGTATAATTAAACATTAAACACAGAGTATTATTAAACACAGAGTATAATTAAACATGTAGTATTATTAAACACAGAGTATTATTAAACACAGAGTATAATTAAACATGTAGTATTATTAAACACAGAGTATTATTAAACACAGAGTATAATTAAACATGTAGTATTATTAAACACAGAGTATTATTAAACACAGAGTATTATTAAACACAGAGTATTATTAAACACAGAGTATAATTAAACATGTAGTATTATTAAACACAGAGTATTATTAAACACAGAGTATAATTAAACATGTAGTATTATTAAACACAGAGTATTATTAAACACAGAGTATTATTAAACATGGAGTATTATTAAACACAGAGTATTATTAAACATGGAGTATTATTAAACACAGAGTATTATTAAACATGGAGTATTATTAAACACAGAGTATTATTAAACATGTAGTATTATTAAACACAGAGTATAATTAAACATGTAGTATTATTAAACACAGAGTATTATTAAACACAGAGTATTATTAAACATGTAGTATTATTAAACACAGAGTATTATTATACACAGAGTATTATTAAACACAGAGTATTATTAAACATGGAGTATTATTAAACACAGAGTATTATTAAACATGTAGTATTATTAAACACAGAGTATAATTAAACATGTAGTATTATTAAACACAGAGTATTATTAAACATGTAGTATTATTAAACACAGAGTATTATTAAACACAGAGTATTATTAAACATGTAGTATTATTAAACACAGAGTATTATTAAACACAGAGTATTATTAAACATGTATTATTAAACACAGAGTATTATTAAACATGTAGTATTATTAAACATGTAGTATTATTAAACATGTAGTATTATTAAACATGTAGTATTATTAAACATGTATTATTAAACACAGAGTATTATTAAACACAGAGTATTATTAAACATGTAGTATTATTAAACACAGAGTATTATTAAACACAGAGTATTATTAAACATGGAGTATTATTAAACACAGAGTATTATTAAACATGGAGTATTATTAAACACAGAGTATTATTAAACATGGAGTATTATTAAACACAGAGTATTATTAAACATGGAGTATTATTAAACACAGAGTATTATTAAACACAGAGTATTATTAAACACAGAGTATTATTAAACACAGAGTATTATTAAACACAGAGTATTATTAAACACAGAGTATTATTAAACACAGAGTATTATTAAACATGGAGTATTATTAAACACAGAGTATTATTAAACAAAGAGTATTATTAAACACAGAGTATTATTAAACATGGAGTATTATTAAACACAGAGTATTATTAAACATGTATTATTATTAAACATGTAGTATTATTAAACACAGAGTATTATTAAACATGTAGTATTATTAAACATGTAGTATTATTAAACATGTAGTATTATTAAACATGTAGTATTATTAAACATGTAGTATTATTAAACATGTAGTATTATTAAACATGGAGTATTATTAAACATGTAGTATTATTAAACATGTAGTATTATTAAACATGTAGTATTATTAAACATGTAGTATTATTAAACACAGAGTATTATTAAACACAGAGTATTATTAAACACAGAGTATTATTAAACACAGAGTATTATTAAACATGTAGTATTATTAAACATGTATTATTATTAAACATGTAGTATTATTAAACATGTATTATTATTAAACATGGAGTATTATTAAACATGTAGTATTATTAAACATGTAGTATTATTAAACATGTAGTATCATTAAACATGTATTATTAAACATGTAGTATTATTAAACACAGAGTATTATTAAACATGTAGTATTATTAAACATGGAGTATTATTAAACACAGAGTATTATTAAACACAGAGTATTATTAAACACAGAGTATTATTAAACACAGAGTATTATTAAACATGTAGTATTATTAAACATGTAGTATTATTAAACACAGAGTATTATTAAACATGTAGTATTATTAAACACAGAGTATTATTAAACACAGAGTATTATTAAACACAGAGTATTATTAAACATGTAGTATTATTAAACATGGAGTATTATTAAACATGTATTATTAAACATGTAGTATTATTAAACACAGAGTATTATTAAACATGTAGTATTATTAAACACAGAGTATTATTAAACACATAGTATTATTAAACACAGAGTATTATTAAACATGTAGTATTATTAAACATGTAGTATTATTAAACACAGAGTATTATTAAACACAGAGTATTATTAAACACAGAGTATTATTAAACACAGAGTATTATTAAACATGTATTATTAAACATGTAGTATTATTAAACATGTAGTATTATTAAACACAGAGTATTATTAAACATGTAGTATTATTAAACACAGAGTATTATTAAACACAGAGTATTATTAAACATGGAGTATTATTAAACACAGAGTATTATTAAACATGTAGTATTATTAAACACAGAGTATTATTAAACATGTAGTATTATTAAACATGGAGTATTATTAAACACAGAGTATTATTAAACACAGAGTATTATTAAACACAGAGTATTATTAAACACAGAGTATTATTAAACACAGAGTATTATTAAACACAGAGTATTATTAAACATGGAGTATTATTAAACACAGAGTATTATTAAACATGTAGTATTATTAAACACAGAGTATTATTAAACACAGAGTATTATTAAACACAGAGTATTATTAAACATGGAGTATTATTAAACATGTAGTATTATTAAACATGTAGTATTATTAAACACAGAGTATTATTAAACATGGAGTATTATTAAACATGGAGTATTATTAAACATGTAGTATTATTAAACATGTAGTATTATTAAACACAGAGTATTATTAAACACAGAGTATTATTAAACACAGAGTATTATTAAACATGTAGTATTATTAAACACAGAGTATTATTAAACATGTAGTATTATTAAACATGTATTATTATTAAACATGTAGTATTATTAAACACAGAGTATTATTAAACATGTAGTATTATTAAACACAGAGTATTATTAAACACAGAGTATTATTAAACACAGAGTATTATTAAACATGTAGTATTATTAAACACAGAGTATTATTAAACATGTAGTATTAAACATGTAGTATTATTAAACACAGAGTATTATTAAACACAGAGTATTATTAAACACAGAGTATTATTAAACATGTAGTATTATTAAACACAGAGTATTATTAAACATGTAGTATTAAACATGTAGTATTATTAAACATGTAGTATTATTAAACATGTAGTATTAAACATGTAGTATTATTAAACATGTATTATTAAACATGTAGTATTATTAAACATGTAGTATTATTAAACACAGAGTATTATTAAACATGTAGTATTATTAAACATGTAGTATCATTAAACATGGAGTATTATTAAACATGTAGTATTATTAAACATGTAGTATTATTAAACATGTATTATTATTAAACATGTAGTATCATTAAACATGTAGTATCATTAAACACAGAGTACTATTGTATATGGTGTATCATTAAACATGTAGTATTATTAAACACAGAGTATTATTAAACATGTAGTATTAAACATGTAGTATTATTAAACATGTATTATTATTAAACATGTAGTATCATTAAACACAGAGTACTATTGTATATGGTGTATCATTAAACATGTAGTATTATTAAACACAGAGTATTATTAAACATGTATTATTAAACATGTAGTATTATTAAACATGTAGTATTATTAAACACAGAGTATTATTAAACATGTAGTATTATTAAACATGTAGTATCATTAAACATGGAGTATTATTAAACATGTAGTATTATTAAACATGTAGTATCATTAAACATGTAGTATTATTAAACATGTATTATTATTAAACATGTAGTATCATTAAACATGTAGTATCATTAAACACAGAGTACTATTGTATATGGTGTATCATTAAACATGTAGTATTATTAAACACAGAGTATTATTAAACATGTAGTATTAAACATGTAGTATTATTAAACATGTATTATTATTAAACATGTAGTATTATTAAACACAGAGTATTATTAAACATGTAGTATTATTAAACACAGAGTATTATTAAACATGTATTATTATTAAACATGTAGTATTATTAAACACAGAGTATTATTAAACACAGAGTATTATTAAACATGTATTATTATTAAACATGTATTATTATTAAACACAGAGTATTATTAAACACAGAGTATTATTAAACATGTAGTATTATTAAACACAGAGTATTATTAAACACAGAGTATTATTAAACATGTAGTATTATTAAACACAGAGTACTATTATATATGGTGTATCATTAAACATGTAGTATCATTAAACACAGAGTATTATTAAACATGTAGTATTATTAAACACAGAGTATTATTAAACATGTAGTATTATTAAACACAGAGTATTATTAAACACAGAGTATTATTAAACATGTAGTATTATTAAACACAGAGTATTATTATATATGGTTTATCATTAAACATGTAGTATCATTAAACATGTAGTATTATTAAACATGTAGTATTATTAAACACAGAGTACTATTGTATATGGTGTATCATTAAACATGTAGTATTTCTCACCCATCATGCCTGACCTGACTTCTCTAACAATCGCGTACTTCCTCAGAGCTGCAGGGTAACCTTTTCATAATGGGAGGAAAAAGGTACGCTGTTCTTTTCCAACAGACTTCATTCACTAACCTCCTGTGACACAAGAGGATGTGAGGTCAACTGTCTGTGGAGTCGAGTCGGGTGCGTCCCAAATGCCACCCTATTCAACCATTTAGCGTACTACTCTTGTCCAGAGCTCGGGTCAAAAGCAGAGAAATGAATAGGCAATAGGGTAGCATTTGGGACAAAGCCTGGATTTAATGTTGGTTCTCACCTCATCATCTATCTCCACTCCAACAGTAAAATGCAACACGTAATTCACTCGGAGGTTATTAACGTGAAGGACCAGGTCAAAACCAACTGCCACAAATTCTCTCCGCACAACGTAATTGCAATGTATTAAATCATTGTCTCCCACATTTTACAAGCACACACACACACACACACACACACACACACACACACACACACACACACACACACACACACACACACACACAGACACGCACACGCGCACACACACACAGTGTTAAAACAACTGAATGTAAGACATCGAGAACACTTTGAGCAGAATTTCAGTTTCACTTACAATACAGGAGATCACTCTATACAGACAGACAGGAGAACACTCTATACAGACAGACAGGACAACACTCTATACAGACAGACAGGAGAACACTCTATACAGACAGACAGGAGATCACTCTATACAGACAGACAGGAGATCACTCTATACAGACAGACAGGACAACACTCTATACAGACAGACAGGAGATCACTCTATACAGACAGACAGGAGATCACTCTATACAGACAGACAGGAGATCACTCTATACAGACAGACAGGAGAACACTCTATACAGACAGACAGGAGATCGCTCTATACAGACAGACAGGAGATCACTCTATACAGACAGACAGGACAGCACTCTATACAGACAGACAGGAGTACACTATACAGACAGACAGGAGATCACTCTATACAGACAGACAGGAGAACACTCTATACAGACAGACAGGAGAACACTCTATACAGACAGACAGGACAACACTCTATACAGACAGACAGGAGATCACTCTATACAGACAGACAGGAGAACACTCTATACAGACAGACAGTCGATCACTCTATACAGACAGACAGGAGAACACTCTATACAGACAGACAGGACAACACTCTATACAGACAGACAGGAGATCACTCAATACAGACAGACAGGACAACACTCTATACAGACAGACAGGAGAACACGCTATACAGACAGACAGGACAACACTCTACACAGACAGACAGGAGAACACGCTATACAGACAGACAGGAGAACACGCTATACAAACAGACAGACAGGACAACACTCTATACAGACAGACAGGAGAACACCCTATACAGAGAGACAGGAGAACATGCTATACAGACAGACAGGACAACACTCTATACAGACAGACAGGAGAACACGCTATACAGACAGACAGGACAACACTCTATACAGACATACAGGAGATCACTCTATACAGACAGACAGGAGAACACGCTATACAGACAGACAGGACAACACTCTACACAGACAGACAGGAGAACACGCTATACAGACAGACAGGAGAACACGCTATACAAACAGACAGACAGGACAACACTCTATACAGACAGACAGGAGATCACTCTATACAGACAGACAGGAGATCACTCTATACAGACAGGAGAACACTCTATACAGACAGACAGGAGATCACTCTATACAGACAGACAGGACAACACTCTATACAGACAGACAGGAGATCACACTATACAGACAGACATGACAAAACTCTATACAGACAGACAGGACAACACTCTATACAGACAGACAGGAGAACACTATACAGACAGACAGGAGATCACTCTATACAGACAGACAGGACAACACTCTATACAGACAGACAGGAGATCACTCTATACAGACAGACAGGAGATCACTCTATACAGACAGACAGGAGAACACTCTATACAGACAGACAGGAGAACACGCTATACAGACAGACAGGACAACACTCTACACAGACAGACAGGAGAACACGCTATACAGACAGACAGGAGAACACGCTATACAAACAGACAGACAGGACAACACTCTATACAGACAGACAGGAGAACACTCTATACAGACAGACAGGAGAACACGCTATACAGACAGACAGGACAACACTCTATACAGACAGACAGGAGATACCTCTATACAGACAGACAGGAGAACACTCTATACAGACAGACAGGAGATCACTCTATACAGACAGACAGGAGATCACTCTATACAGACAGACAGGACAACACTCTATACAGACAGACAGGAGAACACTCTATACAGAGAGACAGGAGAACATGCTATACAGACAGACAGGACAACACTCTATACAGACAGACAGGAGAACACGCTATACAGACAGACAGGACAACACTCTATACAGACATACAGGAGATCACTCTATACAGACAGACAGGAGAACACGCTATACAGACAGACAGGAGAACACTCACAGACAGACAGGAGAACACGCTATACAGACAGACAGGAGAACACGCTATACAAACAGACAGACAGGACAACACTCTATACAGACAGACATGAGAACACCTCAATACAGACAGACAGGAGAACATGCTATACAGACAGACAGGACAACACTTTCTATACAGACAGAAAGGAGAACACACTATACAGACAGACAGGACAACACTCTACACAGACAGACAGGAGAACACGCTATACAGACAGACAGGAGAACACGCTGCCACAAACAGACAGACAGGAGAACACTCTATACAGACAGACAGGAGATCACTCTATACAGACAGACAGGAGATCACTCTATACAGACAGACAGGATAACACTCTATACAGACAGACAGGACAACACTCTATACAGACAGACAGGAGATCACACTATACAGACAGACAGGACAACACTCTATACAGACAGACAGGACAACACTCTATACAGACAGACAGGAGAACACTATACAGACAGACAGGAGATCACTCTATACAGACAGACAGGAGAACACTCTATACAGACAGACAGGAGAACACTCTATACAGACAGACAGGACAACACTCTATACAGACAGACAGGAGATCACTCTATACAGACAGACAGGACAACACTCTATACAGACAGACAGGAGATCACTCTATACAGACAGACAGGAGAACACTCTATACAGACAGACAGGACAACACTCTATACAGACAGACAGGAGATCACTCTATACAGACAAACAGGACAACACTCTATACAAACAGACAGGAGAACAGCTATACAGACAGACAGGACAACACTCTACACAGACAGACAGGAGAACACGCTATACAGACAGACAGGAGAACACGCTATACAGACAGACAGGAGAACACTCTATACAGACAGACAGGAGAACACACTATACAGACAGACAGGACAACACTCTATACAGACAGACAGGAGAACACGCTATACAGACAGAGAGGACAACACTCTACACAGACAGACAGAACACGCTATACAGACAGACAGACAGGAGAACACGCTATACAGACAGACAGACAGGAGAACACTCTATACAGACAGACAGGAGAACACTCTATACAGACAGACAGGAGAACACGCTATACAGACAGACAGGACAACACTCTATACAGACAGACAGGAGAACACGCTATACAGACAGACAGGACAACACTCTATACAGACAGACAGGAGATCACTCTATACAGACAGACAGGACAACACTCTATACAGACAGACAGGACAACACTATACAGACAGACAGGAGAACACGCTATACAGACAGACAGGACAACACTCTATACAGACAGAAAGGAGAAAACTCTATACAGACAATTTATTTGCAAATAAATAAATAAAAAATCCTACACTGTGATTTTCTGGATTTGTTTTCTAATTTTGTATGTCATAGTTGAAGTGTACCTATGATGAAAATTACAGGCCTCTCTCATCTTTTTAAGTGGGAGAACTTGTACAATTGGTGGCTGACTAAATACTTTTTGCCCCACTGTATATTGGCATGGGTGTTGTTAGGCCCGAGAGCCGGTGTTGGGAGGATATATATTGGCATGGGTGTTGTTCGACCTGAGAAGCCGGTGTTGGGAGGATATATATTGGCATGGGTGTTGTTCGACCTGAGAAGCCGGTGTTGGGAGGATATATATTGGCATGGGTGTTGTTCGACCTGAGAAGCCGGTGTTGGGAGGAAATATATTGGCATGGGTGTTGTTAGGCCCAGGAAGCCGGTGTTGGGAGGATATATATTGGCATGGGTGTTGTTCGACCTGAGAAGCCGGTGTTGGGAGGATATATATTGGCATGGGTGTTGTTAGTAGGCCCGAGAAGCCGGTGTTGGGAGGATATATATTGGCATGGGTGTTGTTCGGCCCGGGAAGCCGGTGTTGGGAGGATATATATTGGCATGGGTGTTGTTCGACCTGAGAAGCCGGTGTTGGGAGGATATATTGGCATGGGTGTTGTTCGACCTGAGAAGCCGGTGTTGGGAGGATATATATTGACTTGGGTGTTGTTAGGCCCAGGAAGCCGGTGTTGGGAGGTCATATATTGGCATGGGTGTTGTTAGGCCTGAGAAGCCGGTGTTGGGAGGATATATATTGACATGGGTGTTGTTCGACCCGGGAAGCCGGTGTTGGGAGGATATATATTGACATGGGTGTTGTTCGGCCCGGGAAGCTTGGTTGGGAGGATATATATTGACATGGGTGTTGTTCGGCCCGGGAAGCCGGTGTTGGGAGGATATATATTGACATGGGTGTTGTTCGGCCCGGGAAGCCGGTGTTGGGAGGATATATATTGACATGGGTGTTGTTCGGCCCGGGAAGCCGGTGTTGGAGGATATATATTGACATGGGTGTTGTTCGACCTGAGAAGCCGGTGTTGGGAGGATATATATTGGCATGGGTGTTGTTAGGCCCAGGAAGCCGTGTTGGGAGGATATATACTGGCATGGGTGTTGTTCGACCTGAGAAGCCGGTGTTGGGAGGATATATATTGGCATGGGTGTTGTTAGGCCCAGGAAGCCGGTGTTGGGAGGATATATATTGGCATGGGTGTTGTTAGGCCTTAGAAGCCAGTGTTGGGAGGATATATATTGGAACCGGTGTTGTTCGGCCCGGGAAGCCGGTGTTGGGAGGATATATATTGACATGGGTGTTGTTCGCCCGGGAAGCCGGTGTTGGGAGGATGTATATTGGCATGGGTGTTGTTAAGCCCGGGAAGCCGGTGTTGGGAGGATATATATTGGAACGGGTGTTGTTCGACCTGAGAAGCCGGTGTTGGGAGGATATATATTGGCATGGGTGTTGTTTGGCCCGAGAAGCCGGTGTTGGGAGGATATATATTGGCATGGGTGTTGTTGACCTAGGTGTTGAGAAGCCGGTGTTGGGAGGATATATATTGGCATGGGTGTTGTTTGGCCTGAGAAGCCGGTGTTGGGAGGATATATATTGGCATGGGTGTTGTTTGGCCTGAGAAGCCGGTGTTGGGAGGACATATATTGGCATGGGTGTTGTTTGGCCTGGGAAGCCGGTGTTGGGAGGACATATATTGGCATGGGTGTTGTTTGGCCTGAGAAGCGGTGTTGGGAGGATATATATTGGCATGGGTGTTGTTTGGCCTGAAAGCCGGTGTTGGGAGGACATATATTGGCATGGGTGTTGTTTGGCCTGAGAAGCCGGTGTTGGGAGGACATATATTGGCATGGGTGTTGTTTGGCCTGGGAAGCCGGTGTTGGGAGGACATATATTGGCATGGGTGTTGTTTGGCCTTAAGCGGTGTTGGGAGGATATATATTGGCATGGGTGTTGTTTGGGCCTTAAGCCGGTGTTGGGAGGACATATATTGGCATGGGTGTTGTTAGGCCTGAAAGCGGTGTTGGGAGGATATATATTGGCATGGGTGTTGTTAGGCCTAGAAGCCGGTGTTGGGAGGATATATATTGGCATGGGTGTTGTTTGGCCCGAGAAGCCGGTGTTGGGAGGACATATATTGGCATGGGTGTTGTTAGGCCCGAGAAGCCGGTGTTGGGAGGATATATATTGGCATGGGTGTTGTTTGGCCCGAGAAGCCGGTGTTGGGAGGACATATATTGGCATGGGTGTTGTTAGGCCCGAGAAGCCGGTGTTGGGAGGACATATATTGGCATGGGTGTTGTTAGGCCCGAGATGAAACACTGGCTTCGAGGGCATCCCTTTTACAAAAATATTCAAATAATGACTGACATATCTTTATTTTGTTTGAATTTATTGATACTATTTCATCCTTCCACAAGATATAGTCCGCTCTATCGGTTCGGCTGCCAGAGACGCGACCCAGTCGTTCAATCTTTTTGTTCTGTATCTATGGATGTGTTTAAATGTTCCATTGCCATACTGGCTGACAATGTTATTATCCTTTGCTTGCTAGCCAACTACGGCTAACGTACAGTCACGTCAACAACGCAGACAGAAAAACGTCAGTAACCACATTTGCATTTGTTTAAGCTGATTTCTACTGACATTTATTTGGATACATCCATAACAATGAGCTAATGAGGCACCATTTGTCTTGGCATAGAAAATGTGCTCTCTCGTCAGAACACTGTTGTTCAGAGGAGCTAGCCAACAACACAGCTAACACAATCTCTTTTTCAAATGACATTTCTTTGTATACAGTGCCTTTGGAAAGTACCCATGACTCTTTCAACATTTTGTTACGTTAAAGCTGTGGTAGCAGAATCAGAATTAGTTAGGTAACATTGATAAATAAGATGTTTTATCAATTTTCATAAGTCTGCTTATGTGGAAAAAGCTGCTTGGGCCCCAGAGAGGGGAGAGGTCAGGCTTGTCTTCATATGTAAACGTATCTTTTAAACCATGTGAGGGGATGATTGAGGGGGAACCAATTATCTCTTGGCTCCACAATGTCTGTGTGCCAGTCATCCCTACTTTTCCCATTGGGGAGAGGAGGATGGCAGTGTCTGGAACCAGCTAACCGATCGCTGCAGTTGTACATAGTCCATCGGTATATAGCCCACCCAATTTACCCACCTCATCCCCATACTGTTTTTATTTTATTAACTTTTTTGCTCTTTTGCACACCAGTATCTCTACATGCACATGTTCATCTGATCATTTATCACTCCAGTGTTAATCTGCTAAATTGTATTATTCACTCCTATGGCCTATTTATTGCCTACCTCCTCATGCCATTTGCACACACTGTATATAGATTCTTTTTTTTCTACTATGTTACTGACTTGTTTGTTGTTTATTGTTTACTCCATGTGTAACTCTGTGTTGTTGTCTGTTCACACTGCTATGCTTTATCTTGGCCAGTCGCAGTTGCAAATGAGAACTTGTTCTCAACTAGCCTACCTGGTTAAATAAAGGTAACATAATTTTTTTTTTAATTAAATTGTATGTTCCCTCTGAGGTTGCCCTTATCTTGACCTAGAGGCTCACTCTTCGCTCTGTAAGCTTGTCCAGGTGGGGTTGTATTTTATCTAGAAAATGATCAAATCTAGAAAATGACAATTGATATATGCCATTGGATGAGGTAATGTTTTGGTTCTAAGTGGTACCAAGAGCAAGATAGGAACTTTGGTTTAGGAGACCAAACTGAAGGAAAATTTATAGCCAATGCTGTCTGGCTAGGAACTATTTGTAAGCACTCTCTGAGCACTCTCTGAGAGTCACTGGGCTATGGTGAAGCTCATATAATTAAAGATGGACTTTATGATATCTCTGACTTGTGTGTGGTTTGCTCTCTCATGATTTGGTAATACAGGAAATTTCCACGACAAAGCCTTATTCTAAAATAGATCAAATAAATAAAAATCCTCAGCAATCTACACACACTACCCCATAAGGAGAAAGCGAAAACAGGTTTTTAGAAATGTTTGCAAATGTATTCAAAATAAAAAAAAAACAGAAATATCTTATTTTCATAAGTATTCAGACCCTTTGCTATTAGACTCGAAATTGAGCTCAGGTGCATCCTGTGTCCATTGTTCATTCTTGAGATGTTTCTACAACTTGATTGAAGTCCACCTGTGGTACATTCAACTGCTTGGACATGATTTGGGAAAGGCACACACATGTCTATATAAGGTCCCACA
>NW_027040025.1:90310-112810 GCF_034236695.1 Oncorhynchus nerka | reverse complement strand
CTTTGGAAGGTATTCAGACCCTCAGGGCCTTTGGAAAGTGTTCAGACCCTCAGCTGGTATTGATTGTATGGACATACAGTAATAACATACAGGGCCTTTGGAAAGTATTCAGACCCTCAGCTGGTATTGATTGTATGGACATACAGTAATCACATACAGGGCCTTTGGAAAGTATTCAGACCCTCAGGGCCTTTGGAAGGTATTCAGACCCTCAGGGCCTTTGGAAAGTATTCAGACCCTCAGCTGGCATTGATTGTATGGACATACAGTAATCACATACAGGGCCTTTGGAAAGTATTCAGACCCTCAGGGCCTTTGGAAGGTATTCAGACCCTCAGGGCCTTTGGAAAGTATTCAGACCCTCAGCTGGCATTGATTGTATGGACATACAGTAATCACATACAGGGCCTTTGGAAAGTATTCAGACCCTCAGCTGGTATTGATTGTATGGACATACAGTAATAACATACAGGGCCTTTGGAAAGTATTCAGACCCTCAGCTGGTATTGATTGTATGGACATACAGTAATCACATACAGGGCCTTTGGAAAGTATTCAGACCCTCAGGGCCTTTGGAAGGTATTCAGACCCTCAGGGCCTTTGGAAAGTATTCAGACCCTCAGCTGGCATTGATTGTATGGACATACAGTAATCACATACAGGGCCTTTGGAAAGTATTCAGACCCTCAGGGCCTTTGGAAGGTATTCAGACCCTCAGGGCCTTTGGAAGGTATTCAGACCCTCAGGGCCTTTGGAAAGTATTCAGACCCTCAGCTGGTATTGATTGTATGGACATACAGTAATCACATACAGGGCCTTTGGAAAGTATTCAGACACATTTACTTTTTCCACCTTGTTTTACGTTGCAGCCTTATTCTAAAATGGATGAAAATAAAGTGTTGATCCTAACTGACCTAAGACAGGGACTTTTTACTAGGATTCAATGTGAAAAACTGACTTTAAATGTATTTGGCTCAGGTGTTTGTAAACTTCAGACTGTATGTATATACTGTATATTTGGCATGGGCTTATGTGGTTCTGCAACAACACACTCACTCATCATCAGAAACTGTAGGCAAGCTAGTTACAGTGCCGCCTATAGACGTGATTGACACCAGGAAAGAGTGCAGGGCAATCTAGTTACAGTGCCTCCCATAGACATGATTGACATCAGGAAAGAGGGCGGGGCAAGCTAGTTACAGTGCCTCCTATAGACGTGATTGACACCAGGAAAGAGGGCGGGGCAATCTAGTTACAGTGCCTCCCATAGACATGATTGACATCAGGAAAGAGGGTGGGGCAAGCTAGTTACAGTGCCGCCTATAGACGTGATTGACATCAGGAAAGAGGGCGGAGCAAGCTAGTTACAGTGCCTCCTATAGACGTGATTGACATCAGGAAAGAGGGCGGGGCAAGCTAGTTACAGTGCCTCCCATAGACGTGATTGACATCAGGAAAGAGGGCGGGGCAAGCTAGTTACAGTGCCTCCCATAGACATGATTGACATCAGGAAAGAGGGCGGGCAAGCTAGTTACAGTGCCTCCTATAGACATGATTGACATCAGGAAAGAGGAAGGGGCAAGCTAGTTACAGTGCCTCCCATAGACATGATTGACTTCAGGAAAGAGGGTGGGGCAAGCTAGTTACAGTGCCTCCCATAGACATGATTGACATCAGGAAAGAGGGCGGGGCAAGCTAGTTATACAGTGCCTCCCATAGACATGATTGACATCAGGAAAGAGGGCGGGGCAAGCTAGTTACAGTGCCTCCCATAGACATGATTGATATCAGGAAAGAGGGCGGGGCAAGCTAGTTACAGTGCCTCCCATAGACATGATTGACATCAGGAAAGAGGGCGGGGCAAGCTAGTTACAGTGCCTCCCATAGACATGATTGACATCAGGAAAGAGGGCGGGGCAAGCTAGTTACAGTGCCTCCCATAGACATGATGGACATCAGGAAAGAGGGCGGGGCAAGCTAGTTACAGTGCCTCCCATAGACATGATTGATATCAGGAAAGAGGGCGGGGCAAGCTAGTTACAGTGCCTCCCATAGACATGATTGATATCAGGAAAGAGGGCGGGGCAAGCTAGTTACAGTGCCTCCCATAGACATGATTGACATCAGGAAAGAGGGCGGGGCAAGCTAGTTACAGTATCTCCCATAGACATGATTGACATCAGGAAAGAGGGCGGGGCAAGCTAGTTACAGTGCCTCCCATAGACATGATTGACATCAGGAAAGAGGGCGGGGCAAGCTAGTTACAGTGCCTCCCATAGACATGATTGACATCAGGAAAGAGGGCGGGGCAAGCTAGTTACAGTGCCTCCCATAGACATGATTGACATCAGGAAAGAGGGCGGGGCAAGCTAGTTACAGTGCCTCCCATAGACATGATGGACATCAGGAAAGAGGGCGGGGCAAGCTAGTTACAGTGCCTCCCATAGACATGATTGACATCAGGAAAGAGGGCGGGGCAAGCTAGTTACAGTGCCTCCTATAGACATGATTGACATCAGGAAAGAGGGCGGGGCAAGCTAGTTACAGTGCCTCCTATAGACATGATTGACATCAGGAAAGAGGGCGGGGCTGTCAGTTGATCATTGATTTTGTTGATTGATGATTTAATAAATGGAACACTAGTCACTTTAATAATATTCACTTTAATCATTTATTTACATATATCACATATATTGCACTCATCTCATAGGTATACACTGTACTCTATTCTATTCTACTGTATCTTAGTCTATGCCGCTCTGACATTGATCATCTCCTAGGTATACACTGTACTCTATTCTATTCTACTGTATCTTAGTCTATGCCGCTCTGACATTGATCATCTCATAGGTATACACTGTACTCTATTCTATTCTACTGTATCTTAGTCTATGCCGCTCTGACATTGATCATCTCATAGGTATATACTGTACTCTATTCTATTCTACTGTATCTTAGTCTATGTCGCTCTGACATTGATCATCTCATAGGTATATACTGTACTCTATTCTATTCTACTGTATCTTAGTTTATGTCGCTCTGACATTGATCATCCATATATTGATATATTCTTAATTCCTTTCCTTTACTTTAGATTTGTGTGTATTGGGAATATGTTGTGAAATTGTTAGATATTACTGCACTGTCGGAAGTAGAAGCACAAGCATTTCAATACAACCCGCAATAACATCTGCTAACCATGTGTATGTGACCAATAACATCTGCTAACCATGTGTATGTGACCAATAACATCTGCTAACCATGTGTATGTGACCAATAACATCTGCTAACCATGTGTATGTGACCAATAACATCTGCTAACCATGTGTATGTGACCAATAACATCTGCTAACCATGTGTATGTGACCAATAACATCTGCTAACCATGTGTATGTGACCAATAAAATGTGATTTGATTTGATGTAAATGTGCTAGTTAGCTAGCTTTTACTGATTGGGATTTTCATCTCTGTCTTTCTGTCTCTCTGCTGAACATATCAGTCAACCAGACCGATGTGTTTCTGTGTCTCTCTGCTGAACATATCAGTCAACCAGACCGATGTCTTTCTGTGTCTCTCTGCTGAACATATCAGTCAACCAGACCGATGTCTTTCTGTGTCTCTCTGCTGAACATATCAGTCAACCAGACCGATGTCTTTCTGTGTCTCTCTGCTGAACATATCAGTCAACCAGACCGATGTCTTTCTGTGTCTCTCTGCTGAACATATCAGTCAACCAGACCGATGTGTTTCTGTGTCTCTCTGCTGAACATATCAGTCAACCAGACCGATTTCTTTCTGTGTCTCTCTGCTGAACATATCAGTCAACCAGACCGATGTCTTTCTGTGTCTCTCTGCTGAACATATCAGTCAACCAGACCGATGTCTTTCTATGTCTCTCTGCTGAACATATCAGTCAACCAGACCGATGTCTTTCTGTGTCTCTCTGCTGAACATATCAGTCAACCAGACCGATGTCTTTCTGTGTCTCTCTGCTGAACATATCAGTCAACCAGACCGATGTCTTTCTGTCTCTCTGCTGAACATATCAGTCAACCAGACCGATGTCTTTCTGTGTCTCTCTGCTGAACATATCAGTCAACCAGACCGATGTCTTTCTGTCTCTCTGCTGAACATATCAGTCAACCAGACTGAATAATGATGATGATGTAGGCTAAATCAAATTTTGTTAATCTAATGTTATGCTGCTGTGGCAGTATTGTTAATATTGGGGGGGGGGGGGGGGACTTGACAACGATTTTGGGGGTAAATTACACCACCACCCTAAAGGGCACTTTGGAGACTGGAGGGGTAGAGCCCCTATCTGTGCACATGGCTGACTCTTACTCAACCATCAGCTAGCTGCACGTCATTATGGCATGGCTCCCTGTCAGGGACTTGGTGTGTTCTTAGCAGGTCTCCTGAACAGAGAGAGACTCCCTGTAAGGAATTTGGTGTGTTCTTAGCAGGTCTTCTGAACAGAGAGAGACTCCCTGTAAGGGATTTGGTGTGTTCTTAGCAGGTCTTCTGAACAGAGAGAGACTCCCTGTAAGGGATTTGGTGTGTTCTTAGCAGGTCTCCTGAACAGAGAGAGACTCCCTGTAAGGGATTTGGTGTGTTCTTAGCAGGTCTCCTGAACAGAGAGAGACTCCCTGTAAGGGATTTGGTGTGTTCTTAGCAGGTCTCCTGAACAGAGAGAGACTCCCTGTAGTGGATTTGGTCTATACTTTGCAGGTCTCATAAACAGAGGATGAAAAAGAGAGATATCCTCAAAAGAGCGAGTCCTGGCAGTAAGTACCAGCCTCCAGTAAACCCTTTTTACCATCCATCCCTAGTAGATTCTAAACCCTTTTTACCATCCATCCCTAGTAGATTCTAAACCCTTTTTACCATCCATCCCTAGTAGATTCTAAACCCTTTTTACCATCCATCCCTAGTAGATTCTAAACCCTTTTTACCATCCATCCCTAGTAGATTCTAAACCCTTTTTACCATCCATCCCTAGTAGATTCTAAAGCCTTTTTACCATCCATCCCTAGTAGATTCTAAAGCCTTTTTACCATCCATCCCTAGTAGATTCTAAAGCCTTTTTACCATCCATCCCTAGTAGATTCTAAAGCCTTTTTACCATCCATCCCTAGTAGATTCTAAAGCCTTTTTACCATCCATCCCTAGTAGATTCTAACGCCTTTTTACCATCCATCCCTAGTAGATTCTAAAGCCTTTTTACCATCCATCCCTAGTAGATTCTAAAGCCTTTTTACCATCCATCCCTAGTAGATTCTAAACCCTTTTTACCATCCATCCCTAGTAGATTCTAAACCCTTTTTAACATCCATCCCTAGTAGATTCTAAATCCTTTTTACCATCCATCCCTAGTAGATTCTAAAGCCTTTTTACCATCCATCCCTAGTAGATTCTAAATCCTTTTTACCATCCATCCCTAGTAGATTCTAAACCCTTTTTACCATCCATCCCTAGTAGATTGTAAACCCTTTTTACCATCCATCCCTAGTAGATTCTAAAGCCTTTTTACCATCCATCCCTAGTAGATTCTAAAGCCTTTTTACCATCCATCCCTAGTAGATTCTAAAGCCTTTTTACCATCCATCCCTAGTAGATTCTAAACCCTTTTTACCATCCATCCCTAGTAGATTCTCCCCCACTGCACAAACAGTTTATCTCCAAACAATCACTCTGACGTAAATGGACGTGTGAAAACCTCCTCCTCAGTCAGGACTGGAAACGGAGAGGTAAAGGCTGATAGAATACTATGGCAGCCTCCCAAATGGTTCCCCTATTATTGGCTGACAACTCACCCTGAATTTAATTCCACCGTTCTATCGATCTCTATATACATTCTGTCTGAAACTGCCGTCCTAGAAGCCCATATGAGGGGCATATCTCCATTCAGCTGTAACACCTTCAGACCATCACAATATGTTACCCTCTATCTCCATTCAGCTGTTACACCTTCAGACCATCACAATATGTTACCCTCTATCTCCATTCAGCTGTAACACCTTCAGACCATCACAATATGTTACCCTCTATCTCCATTCAGCTGTTACACCTTCAGACCATCACAATATGTTACCCTCTATCTCCATTCAGCTGTAACACCTTCAGACCATCACAATATGTTACCCTCTATCTCCATTCAGCTGTAACACCTTCAGAACATCACAATATGTTACCCTCTATCTCCATTCAGCTGTAACACCTTCAGAACATCACAATATGTTACCCTCTATCTCCATTCAGCTGTTACACCTTCAGACCATCACAATATGTTACCCTCTATCTCCATTCAGCTGTAACACCTTCAGACCATCACAATATGTTACCCTCTATCTCCATTCAGCTGTAACACCTTCAGACCATCACAATATGTTACCCTCTATCTCCATTCAGCTGTAACACCTTCAGACCATCACAATATGTTACCCTCTATCTCCATTCAGCTGTAACACCTTCAGACCATCACAATATGTTACCCTCTATCTCCATTCAGCTGTAACACCTTCAGACCATCACAATATGTTACCCTCTATCTCCATTCAGCTGTAACACCATCAGAACATCACAATATGTTACCCTCTATCTCCATTCAGAACATCACAATATGTTACCCTCTATCTCCATTCAGACCATCACAATATGTTACCCTCTATCTCCATTCAGCTGTAACACCATCAGAACATCACAATATGTTACCCTCTATCTCCATTCAGACCATCACAATATGTTACCCTCTATCTCCATTCAGCTGTTACACCATCAGAACATCACAATATGTTACCCTCTATCTCCATTCAGCTGTAACACCATCAGAACATCACAATATGTTACCCTCTATCTCCATTCAGCTGTAACACCTTCAGAACATCACAATATGTTACCCTCTATCTCCATTCAGCTGTTACACCTTCAGACCATCACAATATGTTACCCTCTATCTCCATTCAGCTGTAACACCATCAGAACATCACAATATGTTACCCTCTATCTCCATTCAGACCATCACAATATGTTACCCTCTATCTCCATTCAGCTGTTACACCTTCAGACCATCACAATATGTTACCCTCTATCTCCATTCAGCTGTTACTCAGTTCACACCATCTCTATCTCCATTCAGCTGTTACACCATCAGACCATCACAATATGTTACCCTCTATCTCCATTCAGCTGAACATCACAATATGTTACCCTCTATCTCCATTCAGAACACCTTCAGATCATCAAATATGTTACCCTCTATCTCCATTCAGCTGTAACACCTTCAGACCATCACAATATGTTACCCTCTATCTCCATTCAGCTGTAACACCATCAGAACATCACAATATGTTACCCTCTATCTCCATTCAGCTGTAACACCATCAGAACATCACAATATGTTACCCTCTATCTCCATTCAGCTGTAACACCTTCAGAACATCACAATATGTTACCCTCTATCTCCATTCAGCTGTTACACCTTCAGACCATCACAATATGTTACCCTCTATCTCCATTCAGCTGTAACACCTTCAGACCATCACAATATGTTACCCTCTATCTCCATTCCATTCGAACGATGTCACAACAGATGACATTTGTGTCCAGAAAACAGAGGAAGAAGAAGACCAAGGATGCATCCCAAATGTCACCCTATTCACTACATAGTCCACTACTATGGCACCCTATTCACTACATAGTCCACTACTATGGCACCCTATTCACTACATAGTCCACTACTATGGCACCCTATTCACTACATAGTCCATTACTTTGGCACCCTATTCACTACATAGTTCACTACTATGGCACCCTATTCACTACATAGTCCACTACTATGGCAACCTATTCCCTATATGGTGTACTATGTAGGGAATAGGGTGCCATTTGGGACAAAACTCCACTTCCCTCTAGTCTCTCCCTGTGTCAATGCAATGGAGATGACCTTCTATCCTCTTACTACTGAAACTTCACAATGATTCATATCACTCTGCAGGCTCACAGTGTTGTTGGGATTCACCATGATTCATATCCCCCTGCAGCCTCACAGTGTTGTTGGGATTCACCATGTTTGATTCATATCCCCCTGCAGCCTCACAGTGTTGTTGGGATTCACCATGATTGATTCATATCCCCCTGCAGGCTCACAGTGTTGTTGGGATTCACCATGATTCATATCCCCCTGCAGGCTCACAGTGTTGTTGGGATTCACCATGATTCATATCCCCCTGCAGGCTCACAGTGTTGTTGGGATTCACCATGCTTGATTCATATCCCCCTGCAGCCTCACAGTGTTGTTGGGATTCACCATGATTGATTCATATCACCCTGCAACATCACAGTGTTGTTGGGATTCACCATGCTTGATTCATATCACCATACAGACTCACAGTGTTGTTGGTATTCACCATGTTTGATTCATATCACCCTGCAGCCTCATAGTGTTGTGTAAACAGATGAAGAAGAAGAAAGGTTGTAATATGTCCATAAAAAATTCATCAGAACTCCCAACACAAGTGGGTTGTTATAGTGAGCAATGGTACTGTATATCACTGTTCTCAGCAGTGGGTTTCACACACACGCACGCACGCACGCACGCACGCACGCACGCACGCACACACACACACACACACACACACACACACACACACACACTCCTATGAAAGGTCCCACGCCATACTGTCGTTGAGTCACTGCATTGGAAAACCTTGTTACATAATGCTAAATAATTCATGAGGAGCTGCGGACTCTTGTGCCCCTGCTGTAAACTTTGAGGAACGGGGAGGAGGGGGGGCATGTTGGTGTTTTACACACTAAGAGGAGATGCTGCTTACCCAATCAGCACCACTGTGTTAGTAAGGAAATGGCCTAAAACCGGGTATAGTGTGCTTTGGAAGCATACACACTGAGTGTACAAAACATTAAACCGCTTTCATGTCAAGTCCCCTGTTTAGGGGACCAGTGTGGTTCTGGTAACTGGTAACCAGTGTGGTTCTGGTAACTGGTAACCAGTGTGCTTTGGAAGCATACACACTGAGTGTACAAAACATTAAACTGCTTTCATGTCAAGTCCCCTTTCTAGGGGACCAGTGTGGTTCTGGTAACTGGTAACCAGTGTGGTTCTGGTAACTGGTAACCTGTGTGGTTCTGGTAACTGGTAACCTGTGTGGTTCTGGTAACTGGTAACCTGTGTGGTTCTGGTAACTGGTAACCTGTGTGGTTCTGGTAACTGGTAACCAGTGTGGTTCTGGTAACTGGTAAACTGTGTGGTTCTGGTAACTGGTAACCAGTGTGGTTCTGGTAACTGGTAACCAGTGTGGTTCTGGTAACTGGTAACCAGTGTGGTTCTGGTAACTGGTAACCAGTGTGGTTCTGGTAACTGATAACCAGTGTGGTTCTGGTAACTGGTAACCTGTGTGGTTCTGGTAACTGATAACCAGTATGGTTCTGGTAACTGGTAACCAGTGTGGTTCTGGTAACTGGTGACCTGTGTGGTTCTGGTAACTGATAACCAGTATGGTTCTGGTAACTGGTAACCAGTGTGGTTCTGGTAACTGGTAACCTGTGTGGTTCTGGTAACTGGTAACCTGTGTGGTTCTGGTTACTGGTAACCAATGTGGTTCTGGTTACTGGTAACCTGTGTGGTTCTGGTAACTGGTAACCAGTGTGGTTCTGGTAACTGGTAACCAGTGTGGTTCTGGTAACTGGTGACCTGTGTGGTTCTGGTAACTGATAACCAGTATGGTTCTGGTAACTGGTAACCAGTGTGGTTCTGGTAACTGGTAACCTGTGTGGTTCTGGTAACTGGTAACCTGTGTGGTTCTGGTTACTGGTAACCAATGTGGTTCTGGTTACTGGTAACCTGTGTGGTTCTGGTAACTGGTAACCAGTGTGGTTCTGGTAACTGGTAACCTGTGTGGTTCTGGTAACTGATAACCAGTGTGGTTCTGGTAACTGGTAACCAGTGTGGTTCTGGTAACTGGTAACCAGTGTGGTTCTGGTAACTGGTAACCAGTGTGGTTCTGGTAACTGGTAACCTGTGTGGTTCTGGTAACTGGTAACCTGTGTGGTTCTGGTAACTGATAACCAGTGTGGTTCTGGTAACTGGTAACCAGTGTGGTTCTGGTAACTGGTAACCAGTGTGGTTCTGGTAACTGGTAACCAGTGTGGTTCTGGTAACTGGTAACCTGTGTGGTTCTGGTAACTGTTCTAACCGACATTTCCAAGTCTAAATTGGTCTGTGGACTCTGTAGATGGAAATGGCTTGCATTGAGTGGTAAGCCCTGATTCTCACAGACACAGGAGAATGTCTCTTCTGCCTTTGTGAAGCAGGATGTGAAATCTGACACCACTTGATGCTGGGATGTCCCTCCTACAATTTTAATTCGCTCTTCCGACTGTCCATCAAGTCCTGGTTGAACCCGACATCACAGCCAGGAAGAAAACATACGCCTGGAATCCTTAGATTGTAACGCAACAGGACAGAGTGGTTTGGTAACTTATGCACATTCAGAGATCAATTTATAGCCGGTATTCTAAAATCATCGTAAACAGAAAACACTTTCTAATTGTAAACCCAGTAGCACTGCAGCTCTTGAAACAAACCGGTGCGCCTGGCACCTACCACCATACCATTAAATATTTAAATATTTTGTCTTGCTAATTCACCGTCTGAATAGCACACACACAAACAATCTACGTCTCAATTGTCTCCAGGCTTAAAAATCCTTCTTTAACCCGTCTCCTCCTCCTTCCTCTACACTGATTTGAAGTGGATTTAACAAGTGACATCAATAAGGGATCATAGCTTTCACCTGGTCAGTCTATGTCATGGAAAGAGAGTGTTCGTAATGTTTTGTACACTCAGTGTACATCAAACTATATGAATAATGAACGCTGTGATCGTTTCGTGTAAATGTTTGCATGAGGGAGAGCCCAATCACACCAGAGGGTCAGTAGGGAGAATATATTCCATAGACTCAAACTGTTTGCATGAGGGAGCCCAATCACACCAGAGGGTCAGTAGGGAGAATATATTCCAATCAAACTGTTTGCATGAGGGAGAGCCCAATCAGGGGTCAGTAGGGAGAATATATTCCATAGACTCAAACTGTTTGCATGAGGGAGAGCCCAATCACACCAGAGGGTCAGTAGGGAGAATATATTCCATAGACTCAAACTGTTTGCATGAGGGAGAGCCCAATCACACCAGAGTGTCAGTAGGGAGAATATATTCCATAGACTCAAACTGTTTGCATGAAGGAGAGCCCAATCACCCAGGGGGTCAGTAGGGAGAATATATTCCATAGACTCAAACTGTTTGCATGAGGGAGAGCCCAATCACACCAGGGGGTCAGTGGGGAGAATATATTCCATAGACTCAAACTGTTTGCATGAGGGAGAGCCCAATCACACCAGGGGGTCAGTAGGGAGAATATATTCCATAGACTCAAACGCTCCATGTAATATGTAGACTATAGATCTGGTACTGATCATGGTACTGTTATCATGGTACTGATATTATGCTACTGATATCACAGTACTGATATCACAGTATTGATGTTTTGGTACTGTTATCATGGTACTGATATCACGGTACTGTTATCATGGTACTGATATCATGGTACTGATATCACGGTACTGTTATCATTACATTTACATTTACATTTAAGTCATTTAGCAGACGCTCTTTTCCAGAGCGACTTACAAATTGGTGCATTCACCTTATGACATCCAGTGGAACAGTAGTGCATCTAAATCTTTTAAGGGGGGAGAGGGATTACTTTATCCTATCCTAGGTATTCCTTAAAGAGGTGGGGTTTCAGGTGTCTCCGGAAGGTGGTGATTGACTCCGCTGTCCTGGCGTCGTGAGGGAGTTTGTTCCACCATTGGGGGGCCAGAGCATCGAACAGTTTTGACTGGGCTGAGCGGGAACTGTACTTCCTCAGTGGTAGGGAGGCGAGCAGGCCAGAGGTGGATGAACGCAGTGCCCTTGTTTGGGTGTAGGGCCTGATCAGAGCCTGGAGGTACTGAGGTGCCGTTCCCCTCACAGCTCCGTAGGCAAGCACCATGGTCTTGTAGCGGATGCGAGCTTCAACTGGAAGCCAGTGGAGAGAGCGGAGGAGCGGGGTGACGTGAGAGAACTTGGGAAGGTTGAACACCAGACGGGCTGCGGCGTTCTGGATGAGTTGTAGGGGTTTAATGGCACAGGCAGGGAGCCCAGCCAACAGCGAGTTGCAGTAATCCAGACGGGAGATGACAAGTGCCTGGATTAGGACCTGCGCCGCTTCCTGTGTGAGGCAGGGTCGTACTCTGCGGATGTTGTAGAGCATGAACCTACAGGAACGGGCCACTGCCTTGATGTTAGTTGAGAACGACAGGGTGTTGTCCAGGATCACGCCAAGGTTCTTAGCGCTCTGGGAGGAGGACACAATGGAGTTGTCAACCGTGATGGCGAGATCATGGAACGGGCAGTCCTTCCCGGGAGGAAGAGCAGCTCCGTCTTGCCGAGGTTCAGCTTGAGGTGGTGATCCGTCATCCACACTGATATGTCTGCCAGACATGCAGAGATGCGATTCGCCACCTGGTCATCAGAAGGGGAAAGAAGAAGATTAATTGTGTGTCGTCTGCATAGCAATGATAGGAGAGACCATGAGGTTATGACAGAGCCAAGTGACTTGGTGTATAGCGAGAATAGGAGAGGGCCTAGAACAGAGCCCTGGGGGACACCAGTGGTGAGAGCACGTGGTGTGAGACGGATTCTCGCCACGCCACCTGGTAGGAGCGACCTGTCAGGTAGGACGCAATCCAAGCGTGGGCCGCGCCGGGATGCCCAACTCGGAGAGGGTGGAGAGGAGGATCTGATGGTTCACAGTATCGAAGGCAGCCGATAGGTCTAGAAGGATGAGAGCAGAGGAGAGAGAGGTAGCTTTAGCAGTGCGGAGCGCCTCCGTGATACAGAGAAGAGCAGTCTCAGTTGAATGACTAGTCTTGAAACCTGACTGATTTGGATCAAGAAGGTCATTCTGAGAGAGATAGCGGGAGAGCTGGGCCAAGGACGGCACGTTCAAGACTTTTGGAGAGAAAAGAAAGAAGGGATACTGGTCTGTAGTTGTTGACATCGGAGGGATCGAGTGTAGGTTTTTTCAGAAGGGGTGCAACTCTCGCTCTCTTTGAAGACGGAAGGGACGTAGCCAGCGGTCAGGGATGAGTTGATGAGCGAGGTGAGGTAAGGGAGAAGGTCTCCGGAAATGGTCTGGAGAAGAGAGGAGGGGATAGGGTCAAGCGGGCAGGTTGTTACGGCCGCCGTCACAAGACGCGAGATTTCATCTGGAGAGAGAGGGGGAGAAAGAGGTCAGAGCACAGGGTAGGGCAGTGAGCAGAACTACGTGTGTCGTTTGACTTAGCAAACGAGGATCGGATGTCGTCGACCTTCTTTTCAAAATGGTTGACGAAGTCATCTGCAGAGAGGGGAGGAGGGGGAGGGGGAGGAGGATTCAGGAGGGAGGAGAAGGTTGCAAAGAGCTTCCTAGGGTTAGAGGCAAATGCTTGGAATTTAGAGTGGTAGAAAGTGGCTTTAGCAGCAGAGAGAGAAGAGGAAATGTAGAGAGGAGGGAGGAAAGGATGTCAGGTCCGCAGGGAGGCGAAGTTTTCCTCCATTTCCCCGCCGGCTGCCCGGAGCCCTGTTCTGTGAGCTGGTACTGATATTATGCTACTGATATCACGGTACTGATATCATGGTACTGATATTATGGTATTGATATCATGGTATTGATATTATGGTACTGATATTATGGTATTGATATCATGGTACTGATATTATGGTATTGATATCATGGTACTGATATCATGGTACTGATATTATGGTATTGATATTATGGTACTGATATCCTGGTATTTATATCATGGTACTGATATCCTGGTATTGATATCAACGGCAATGATATCCTGGTATTGATATCATGGTACTGATATCACGGTACTGATTGCTGACAAAATATATTCAAAACAAGAAAACATCTTGTACAGAAGCATTTCACCACAGGCTGCTCTGTCTCCTTGTTTCTATATTCAGACAGCAACAGACGGGTTTACAATCTACTGAAAAATGCTATTTTAATACTTAAAGATTCCATTAAAAAACCAATTGCATTTCTTCTCCTCTGAAACTCAATACATTATCTTTCTTAAGGGGATCAACTCTCCGTCCTGTGACAGAAAAGCGCGTTGTGAGTCCCAAATCGCCTCATATTCCCTACGTGGGGGACTACTTTTGGCCAAAGCCTTATGGGCCCTGGTCGATAGTAGTGCACTATATACAGTAGGTAATAGGGTGTCATTTGGGATGTATTCACAGTGTAGTGTTATTCCTCAGGACTAGATGAGCCAGCTGATGAGACGAGGGTAGGGGACTCCTTTGTAGCAACACTATTGACATTATTGTATTTTTGTGTTCCCGGTGGCTTCTCTTTCTAAAAGTCATTATTTATGAGCCATTCTAATGAAAGCCTTTGACACAGAAACACTCAGTATCGATTAGCAAATCAGTACTTCTAGTATCCGTTTACCCGTTTGGGATTAACATTTATTTGGGTGGGCGTTTGTCCCAAATGGCACCCTATTCCCAACATAGTGCACTAATTTAGACCCCGGTGGTTAAAAGTAGTGCACTATATAGGGAATATGGTGCCATTTGGGATACATCCCTTGGTTGGTGGAGAGATGTGTAATAGAGGCCTATGGGGTCATCGTTGGTGTAAATCACATAACAAAACCAATATATGTTCAAGGGGTTGCATCCCAAACGGCGCCTTATAGCCTACACAGCACACTACACAGCACACTACACAGCGCACTACACAGCACACTACACAGCACACTACACAGCGCACTACACAGCGCACTACACAGCGCACTACACAGCACACTACACAGCGCACTACACAGCACACTACACAGCACACTACACAGCGCACTACACAGCGCACTACACAGCGCACTACACAGCACACTACACAGCAGACTACACAGCACACTACACCGCGCACTACACAGCACACTACACAGCAGACTACACAGCACACTACACCGCGCACTACACAGCACACTACACAGCGCACTACACAGCGCACTACACAGCGCACTACACAGCACGCTACACAGCGCACTACACAGCGCACTACACAGCGCACTACACAGCGCACTACACAGCGCACTACACAGCGCACTACACAGCACACTACACAGCACACTACACAGCGCACTACACAGCGCACTACACAGCACACTACACAGCGCACTACACAGCGCACTACACAGCGCACTATCTTTGCCCCGGTCTAAAGTAGCGGTGCACTGTATACAGATGTAGGATCTAAATTTGATCACCCTGAACCACCCTGATGCAGGATATGTATTTTTTATGTATGTGAATGACTCAACACTATTACATGTCAGCTACTACAGCGACTGAAATGTCTGCAACCCTTAACAAAGAGCTGCAGTTAGTTTCAGAGTGGGTGGCAAGGAATAAGTTAGTCCTAAATGTTTATAAAACTAAAAACATTGTATTTGGATCAAAACACTCACTCAACCCCATAACTCAACTAAATCTGGTAATAAATCATGTGGAAATTGAGCAAGTTGAGGTGATTAAACTGCTTGGAGAAACACTAGATTGTAAACTGTCATGTTCAAAACATATTGATGCAGTAGTAGCTAAGTTTTAGGACCACTGTTGTTTTCACTATATATTTTACCTCTTGGGGATGTCATTCGAAACATAATGTTAACTTCACTGCTATGCAGATGACACACAGCTGTACATTTCAATGAAACATGGTGAATGATGGGGAGAAGTCTGTCGATAATAAAGCACTACTCTACCTTCTTAACAACACTATCAACAAGGCAGGTCCTACAGACCTAGTTTTACCTTTCTTCCCTTTTTTACTTCTTAACCACACTATCAACAAGGCACAAGGCAGGTTTTTACCTTCTTAACCACACTATCAACAAGGCAGGTCCTACAGGCCCTAGTTTCCTACAGGCAGGTCCTACAGACCCTAGTTTTTACCTTCTTAACAACACTATCAACAAGGCAGGTCCTACAGGCCCTAGTTTCTACCATCTTAACAACACTATCAACAAGGCAGGTCCTACAGACCCTAGTTTTTACCTTCCTAACAACACTATCAACAAGGCAGGTCCTACAGACCCTAGTTTTTACCTTCTTAACAAAACTATCAACAAGGCAGGTCCTACAGGCCCTAGTTTCTACCTTAACAACACTACAGACCCTCAAACAACAGGCCCTAGGTCCTACAGGCCCTAACAACACTATCAACAAGGCAGGTCTACAGGCCTTTTCTTAACAACACTATCAACAAGGCAGGTCCTACAGGCCCTAGTTTCTACCTTCCTAACAACACTATCAACAAGGCAGGTCCTACAGACCCAAGTTTTTACTACCTTCAACCACACTTCAACAAGGCAGGTCCTACAGACCCAAGTTTCTACCTTCTTAACAGCACTATCAACAAGGCAGGTCCTACAGACCCTAGTTTCTAGCTTCTTAACAGCACTATCAAAAGGCAGGTCCTACAGGCCCAAGTTTCTACCTTCCTAACAACACTATCAACAAGGCAGGTCCTACAGGCCCTAGTTTCTACCTTCTAACAACACTATCAACAAGGCAGGTCCTACAGGCCCTAGTTTCTACCTTCTTAACAACTCTATCAACAAGGCAGGTCCTACAGGTTCTAGTTTTGTTCTTAACACTCTATCAACAAGACTACTGTTGTGGTCAGGTGCCACAAAAAACGACTTAGGAAAATTGCAATTGGCTCAGAACAGGGTAGCACGGCTGGCCCTCTAATATACACAGAGAGCTAATATTAATAATATGCATGTCAATCTATCCTGGCTGAAAGTGGAGGAGAGATTGACTTCATCACTACTTTTATTTATGAGAGGTATTGACATGTCGAATGCACCGAGGTGTCTGTCTAAACTACTGGCACACAGCTCGGACACCCATGCATACCCCACAAGACATGCCACCAGAGATCTCTTCACAGTCCCCAAGTCCATGGGAGGCACACAGTACTACATAGAGCCATGACTACATGGAACTCTATTCCACATCAGGTAACTGATGCAAGCAGTAGAATCAGATAAAAATACACCTTATGGAACAGCGGGGACTGTGACGCAACACAAACATAGGCACAGACACATGCATATATATACACACTCACGCACACACACACACACACACACACACACACACACACACACACACACATACACACACACACACACACACACACACACACACACACACACAGCAGCTAATGGGGATCCGTAATAAATACAAATATCCTTTTACTTAATGGGAGAGGACATGCCTGTCAGTTTCATGCTGTGTAGATTCATCTCCTTAATGGGACATGTAGATCTCAGGGAGAACAGGGTGCAACACTTATTGCCTGACGACTCAAACTATAATGAGACTGCCATCGTTGAAGACGTTTGTGGTGATGTCATAATGAGTGGCGTTGTACCAAACAAAGTCATCAGCGATTGGATCTTTAGAACTATTCCCGAGAATCGATTTTCTAAACATAGCTTTACCCAGTGTGTGTTGTAGTTCTGGTCCAAACCATCATTTTTTTCGGGGACCAATCATAACGGATAGAATGTGTTTGCGTTCTAGAAATCATCGGGGAGGAACTCAAACGTCTGTGTGCATTTGTAACGGATGTCATACTGCTTGCTTAGACAGTTCTTCTGCCTTGTAAAAAACATGTGACTGCCCTCCTGGAACGTTGGGCCACAGAAAGCTAGCTACACATCGATAGGTTTAGGCTACTACATGATACTAGAATATTCCCTATACCTATCTTGAGGTTGATCCAATCTAGCCTATGAACGAAAGTTTACACACATTTAGGTTGGAGTCATTAAAACTAGTTTCTCAACCACTCCACACATTTCGTGTTAACAAACTATAGTTTTGGCAAGTCGGTTAGGACATCCACTTTGTTCATGACACAAGTAATTTTTCCAACAATTGTTTACAGACAGAATATTTAACTTATAATTCACTGTATCACAATTCCAGTGGGTCAGAAGTATACATACACTAAGATGACTGTGCCTTTAATCAGCTTGGAAAATTCCATACAATTCTGTCATGGCTTTAGAAGCTTCTGATAGGCTAATTGACATCATTTGAGTCAATTGGAGGTGTATCTGTGGATGTATTTCAAGGCCTACCTTCAAACTCAGTGCCTCTTTGCTTGACGTCATGGGAAAATCAAAAGAAATCAGCCAAGACCTCAGAAAAAAATTGTAGACCTCCACAATTCTGGTTCAACCTTGAGAGCAATTTCCAAACGCCTGAAGGTAACACTATCATCTGTACAAACAACAGTACGCAAGTATAAACACCATGGGACCACACAGCCGTCATACCACTCAGGAAGGAGACATGTTCTGCCTCCTAGAGATGAACGTACTTTGGTGCGAAAAGTGCAAATCAATCCCAGAACAACAACAAGGACCTTGTGAAGATGCTGGAGGAAACGGGTACAAAAGTTTCTATATCCACAGTAAAACGAGTCCTATATCAACATAACCTGAAAGGCCGCTCAGCAAGGAAGAAGCTACTGCTCCAAAACTGCTATAAAAAAGACATGGGGACATTGATTGTACTTTTTGAAGAAATGTCCTCTGGTCTGATGAAACAAAAATAGAACTGTTTGGCCATAATGACCATCATTATGTTTGTAGGAAAAAGAGGGAGGCTTGCAAGCTGAAGAACACCATCCCAAACGCGAAGCACAGGGGTGGCAGCATCATGTCATGGGGGTGCTTTGCTGCAGGAGGGACCTGTGCACTTCACAAAATAGATGGCATCATGAGGTTGGACATTTATGTGGATATATTGAAGCAACATCTCAAGACATCAGTTAGGAAGTTACAGCTTGCTCACAAATGGGTCTTCCAAATGGGCAATGACCCCAAGCATACTTACAAAGTTGTGGCAAAATAGAGTAAGGACACCAAAGTCCGGGTATTGGAGTGGTCATCACAAAGCCCTGACCTCAATCCAATAGAAAAGTTGTGGGCAGAACTGAAAAAGCGTGTGGGAGCAAGGAGGCCTACAAACCTGACTCAGTTACACCAGCTCTGTCAGGAACTTATCGTGGGAACCTTGTGGAAGGCTAACCGAAACGTTTGACCCAAGTTATTAAACAATGTAAAGGCACTGCTAACAAATACTAATTGAGTGTATGTAAACTTCTGACCCACTGGGAATGTGATGAAAGAAATAAAAGCTGAAATAAATCATTCTCTCTATAATTATTCTGGCATTTCACATTCTTAAAATAAAGTGGTGACCTTAATTTACCTAAAACAGGGACTTTCTACTCAGATTAAATGTCAGGAATTGTGAAAAAACTGAGTTTAAATGTAGAGTATTTGGCTAAATTGTATGTAAACTTTCTGACTTCAGCTGTAGGTGCACAGGTCGAGAAACCAATTTGAGTAATCAAGGTGACAGACTGACATTTTCAACACTGCCTTTGTGGGGTAATTTCCTATTCAAGAGACTTTGTCATTTCTTCAAACAATCATCATTATTCAATATCAATTAATTATTGAAAAAAACGAAACCATCGACCCAACAGTCCTGACTGAGAGAGCCTAACTGATAATGATAAAAATATAGTCAGACTTGTTCCAACTCCCATAAGCCACCACGGTTATCTACACAGGATTATGTTTTACCACCAACCTGGCTTAGTTTCCCAGATGCCAGGAAGATGAGACAATGAGGCGTTGTTCTAAACTCATCCAGACTATCTCAATCTCGGGTCACACACACACACCACATCTTGTCTAGGAAATGCCAACTTTAGGTTTTTATCACCAAGCCATTGTCAGCTCAAGCTATCTCTAGCAAAACCCATTTCTCTTGAACCATCTGTCCAGACTAACTGCAGGAAACTAGAGTGGTAACCGTCTCTTTAACAGTTGCCAGCCCAAGCTTCAAAAAGACTCTTCTCAGTTAACTCAGAAAGGGAGAGAGAGAGAGAGTCCTAAGAAGCTTACTCTATTTCATAAAACAACCATTGGGTGCATAAATATAACATAATCGTGTAATCCTGCTATCACAACTTGCACAATCTTGCCTGCACCTAGCTGATCTAGGGTGTAAATCATTAATTCAACAATTGAAAAACTAGTTTCTATTGGACAAATTCAGGTATGTTTATCCCCGCTTTCCGTTTCAGAATCGGTTTTCAACAGAATCGGCTGAATGAATACACCCCTGATCACACGCAAACACAGTTCCCTTCCATAGCAGCCACAAAGAAACAACATGATCCCTTTTATTGTTGGATAATTCCTTCTCGCATCGCCGCGCTCTCCTCCTCTCACCTTTTTTCCTTCGCTTGTGGACTTCAGTGCACGACACATCAGCTGCCTCGGACCAAGCATAACAACCTTAATAAGCCAAACCTTCATATCGTAACCGCTAACAGCTACCCACTGCTTAGATTTTTGGCACCATATTTGCTAACATCAAGTCAACATACACTACCGGTCAAAAGTTTCAGAACACCATTCTCAACTTTTGACCTGCAGTGTAGCTACTAGAATTAAAATGTTAGTAAACACGCTAGAATCATGCAGTACAGTGTATAGTTAGAAAGCAGTTAGCAAGCAGGTTGAGCAGTGAGTTTCATCCCCAAGTGGGGACACTTCAGCCTGAGTAGTGAGTTTCATCCCCTAGTGGGGACCATTCAAGCTGAGTAGTGAGTTTCATCTCTCATTGGGACACTTCAGGGTGAGTAGTGAGTTTCATCCCCCAGTGGGGACACTTCAAGCTGAGTAGTGAGTTTCATCTCTCATTGGGACACTTCAGCCTGAGTAGTGAGTTTCATCCCCTAGTGGGGACACTTCAGCCTGAGTAGTGAGTTTCATCCCCCAGTGGGGACACTTCAGGGTGAGTAGTGACTTAAACCCCCAAGTGGGGACACTTCAAGCTGAGTAGTGAGTTTCATCCCCAAGTGGGAAACTTCAGGCTGAGTAGTGAGTTTCATCACCAAGTGGGGACACTTCAGGCTGAGTCGTGAGTTTCATCCCCAAGTGGGGACACTTCAGACTGAGTAGTGAGTTTCATTCCCCAGTGGGGACACTTCAGGCTGAGTAGTGAGTTTCATCACCAAGTGGGGACACTTCAAGCTGAGTAGTGAGTTTTCCCAAGTGGGGACACTTCAGGCTGAGTAGGGGACACTTCAGGGTGAGTAGTGAGTTTCAGGTTGAGTAGTGAGTTTCATCCCCCAGTGGGGACACTTCAGGTGAGTAGTGAGTTTCATCCCCAGTGGGGACACTTCAGGTTGAGTAGTGAGTTTCATGTGGGGACACTTCAGGCTGAGTAGTGAGTTTCATCCCCAGTGGGGACACTTCTATATGGACAGCCTAGTATTGAGTTTCATCCCCAGTGGGAGGCCCACACTTCAGGGTATGAGAACCCTAGCCTGAGTTTCATCACAACCCACATGGTGTGTGCCTGCACATAGTTACCTTGATGGAATCCAGTCTACATAGTTACCTTTATTATATTGACTAAACCAAACCCCTGGCATAGTACATTCATTATAACCCTGTCATAGTTAGCTTTATTCATTATAACCTCTGTTGTTCTTTATTCATATAACCTGTTCCAAATAAAATAACCCTGTCTACAGTATGCTGAATCCTGTCTACAATGAATTATAACCCCTCCATAGTTACCATGCCTGAGGCTACCTTTATTCATTATAACCCTGTCTCTATAAAGCGACTGTCTACATAGTTACCTTTATTAATGAATACCTTATAACCCTGTCTCCATAGTTACCTTTATTCATTATAATCCAGTCTTATTTCATTATAGCCCTTACCTTTACTTTTATTCAATACCCTGTCTCCATAGTTACCTTTATTCATTATAACCCTGTCTCCATAGTTACCTTTATTCATTATAACCCTGTCTCCATAGTTGGCTATTCATTATAACCCTGTCCACATAGTTACCTTTATTCATTTATAACCCTGTCTACATAGTTACCTTTATTCATTATAACCCTGTCTCCATAGTTACCTTTATTCATTATAACCCTGTCTCCATAGTTACCTTTATTCATTATAACCCTGTCTCCATAGTTACATAGTTGGCTTTTCACCATTTCCATAGTTACCTTTATTCATTATAACCCTGTCTCCATAGTTACCTTTATTCATTATAACCCTGTCTACATAGTTACCTTATTCATTAGAACCCTGTCTATTATTCATTATAACCCTGTCTCCATAGTTACCTTTATTCATTATAACCCTGTCTCCATAGTTACCTTTATTCATTATAACCCTGTCTGCATAGTTACCTTTATTCATTATAACCCTGTCTACATAGTTACCTTTATTCATTATAACCCTGTCTC